>NW_021604633.1:7674421-7708170 GCF_004785775.1 Grammomys surdaster | reverse complement strand
AGAGAGAGAGAGAGAGAGAGAGAGAGAGAGAGAGAGAGAGAGAGAGAAAGGAAACTCCCTATTTCTACCTTAACACTGGATAGAGGAAAGCTGTTCAAAATATCCTATCAATTTATAATGAAAAACTGGCTTTCTTAGAATCCAGGTCTAAATTTATAGACCTTGTGTGATTGAAACGACGACAACCCTGAAACATTGTTAAATTTAGACCTGCTCTGGCTGATCGAGTCCCAGGGGAGCAGCAGCACACCTGAAATTTTCCTGGAGGAGGAGAGTCAACAGCAGCTTAAGAGATTTCCTCTGGGGAACTCCTCACTGCTAAGCAAGTGAGCTGAGCAAGGAAGCTGAGAGGGAAGGGAAGGGAGGTGGAAAGAGGCTTGCAGCTGGAGGCCTCCTGAAAAAACAGGAAATAGGAAGCCAGGCATGTTGGGACACACTGTCAAAGGGTGGAGGCACTGGTGGTGGTGGTGGTGCATATGTTTTATTGCAGAACTTAGGCAGAAGAGACAGGAGGACCTGTGGGTTTGAGTCCAGCCTCAGTTCCAGGACAGGCAGAGCTCTACAGAGAAAACAAAAAGGAGGAGGCAGGAAGTGGAAGATTGCATCCATATCCAGGCCAGCCTGGTTTACATAGTGAGTTTCAGGCCAGTTAGGGCTACGTAAGTGTTTCTGTTTTAATAACAAACACATAACAAAATATCAGGAAAAGAAGTAAGACAAAGTCAGGAGTAGACTTAAAGACTTTATATTATCAATTACAAATTATAAAACAGCCAAATTTAATGTGCTCAGACAATTATAAAAATTTTAAAGTGTGAATGGAAAAGAGACTCTCGGGAGCCACCAAGCAAATTTTATAAAGATTTAGAATCTCCAGTAGCACAAAAGTTATGACTGAAAATAACCATTCCAACGACAGAGCAAACACATTCTAGATGATGCTAATGGAGAACCAGAGGGCTAGAAAGTAAATGAAAGAAGTTATCCATTATGCAGATCAGAAGGATATGGGTCCAAAGATTAGCGAGAAGTGACATTTGGAGGGTGAGAAAAGAATCCGACAGCTCCAGGAGAAGCTAACCTCAGTGAGGAGCTTGTGAAGAGATGAAGGCTGAGAATGGTCTTGAACTGTCAAAAGCAGCCCATCCTAAGATTTAGAAAGACCATATTTACGTTACAAGAAACTCAACCAGGACACATTTTAAGCAAAGTATAGGCAACGGGACAAAAAGGATAACTTTAAAACAGGCACACTAGCAAGGAGTAGCAATCAGGGCAGACTGATTTTTAGAGCCAAATGAAAGCCAGAAAACAGTGGCAAAATGACGTTAAGAAAACTTTTTTTTTCAAAAGAAAATTACACTTACAGAATATTTCTCAAGTATAAGGAAGCAAGTTCTTTTCGGAAGAATCAAATTTGAATTTACTAACAAATCATCACCAGAAAAATATCAAAGTTGAATTGCAAGAAAAAGAACTTTCCAAGAGAGAAGAAATGTGAATACACTGATAATGTGTATCATTATAGATCCACATCTTGGTAGTCTTTAAACTATGGATATGGGACTAAAGAGATGCTCAGTGGATAGGGCACCTGCTGCTCTTGCACAGGATTGGAGTATGATTCTCAGCACTCATAAACTCTAGGTCCAGAGAATCTGATAGCTCTTCTGGCCTGTGTGTGTGTGTGTGTGTGTGTGTGTGTGTGTGTGTGTGTGTATACACAAGGCATAGGCTTATACAAACATAGACACACATACATTTTAAATACATTTTAAAAAAATGATACAAACAGGTCTATAGTTAACTGCAGTTATACAAAGTAGTACCAAAATAATTACACTTATCAGTGTGTGATACTAAGTTCATGTACTTTACAAAGAATTTCAATGTAGTCACGTTTGATTTGTACTTAGCTTATTTTGTTCCTCAGAGAGATTTAGGTATGCTGTGTTGTACACGTGGGATTGAGATAATCCTCACAAGAATAATTTTCACCAGATTGTGCTGTGCTTAAATACACCTAAAATAAAACACATGGGGTCAGACTCCCGAAGTCAGACAGCACTGGCTATTGAGTCACATTGCCCCAAACTGACTTTCTGCTTCTCACAGCTCATCATGTTGATGCCTATGAAGATTGCAGCAACCCCCACACTGCACCTAACAACACAACACTATAATATTTAAAGCAAAATGTCTAATTACTTGGATAAATCTATCATGACAGTATAAATTTAAAAAAAATTTTTTTAAATTTTTGTTTTATGTGTGTGAGTGTTTTGCCTGCATGTATGTATGTGTACCTGTCAGGGGCAGCCCTGCTTATACACTGAAGGCCTAAAAACAGCCATAGGCCTAAAAATCAGCAATAGGCCTGACATACATGCCTGCTAAACACAAAGTCTTGGGTCTCTGTGGAAAAACACTGAAACAGATGCTAGAAGCTATTGTAAACAAGCAGCTTTGGTGGAAAATTGCCAGGCTGAATACATAGACCTGGTAGATAGGTAACCTTGCTGGACAGTACCAACTTAGATAAGGACAAGTGAATCATAGGCGGAGTCATAGTGATCTGTCCTCTGAACCTTCACCCAGGTGACACTCTGTTCTGGAAGATATCTGTACTCCCCCTGAACACCTACACTCCTGTGTCATTCCCTTCCCCACATCCTGCCTTTTTGTGTATATAACCCCTGTGTGTAAAAAGTAAAATCGGCGATTTGATCAGATTATAGACAGATTGCCATTTTTTGTGTTTGCCTGTTTCCCCTATCTTCTCTTTCAGGTGATCTCCCTGGACCCCTGTTTAATGCTCTGCTGGACAGGACATGTACCATGTTCATGCTTGGTCTCCTCATTGACCAGAAAGTATGTCAAATTCCCTAGAACCAGAATTAGAGACATTTATGAGCCTCCATGTGGGTGTTGGTAACCAATCCCAGGGCTTCTCAAGAGAAGCAAGCACTCTTCATCACTGAGCTATCTCTCCAAATGAAATAGTACAACATTTAATACACCACTTTAAGTTTTGGATCATACAGACAAAAATTAGGGGGGGGGGAATGAGGCTAAGAAGATGATGGCTCAGTGGGCAAAGTGCTTGCAGCACAAATGGAAGGACCAAAATTTCGGTCCCCAGAATCCATGTAATAGCTGTAGAATCTAGGCAGGCATAGTAGTTGCCTGTAATCCCATCTGTTGGGAGTCAGAGACATGGTATCCCTGGAGACAAGCCAAGCCATCTAAGATAGACTGGATGAGTAGTAAGTTCTTGGTTCACCAGAGAGACCCTGCTTCAATGAATAAAGTGGAGAGTGGTCAAGGAAGATACTCAATGTCAACTCTGGGCTCCCATGTAGGAAAGAGAAAGGGAAAAAAAGAAAGATGGAGGGGGAGGGGGGGGAAGGGGAGGGGTAGGAGAGAGAGAGAATATAAATGTGAATGCTGCTGAAGTAAAATAAACATACCATGATCTTGCTTCAGCAGAATGGTGGTGTTAACTTCCTACCTTTAAAATAATATAAAAATATATCTGGTAGAAGAACCTAATTCACAGAAGCTTAGCTGCAAGGGAGTCTGACAGACGAGGCCTTTTAACATTCCAGACTCTTAAATACTTTCTTAGCCTACAGAGAGATTTGGAATGGACAATGAATGCTAACTTACCAAATCCACCACAACTTAAAATAGTTTAAAATTGATTAGAAAATCTCTATATTTGAAACCCCGTGAGGTGCAGCTAAGAGAGCACTCGGAAACCAATGAGGTCACCTGTTACATCAGAAAACATCAGGGAACTAAGATTCAGACCTCACAAGTTTAGATGTAAATCCACCAAATCACAGACAAAGGAGGCAATCTAGAAATAATAAAAGCAAATGCTCAACACAGGAAGTAACAATAGCAAGGAAATAACTGAGAGTTGGTACACAGAGAAGAACAACACAATAGGTTTCCAGCAACATTACCTACATAAAGGAGAAAGATAAAGGATTATTGCACTGATAAAAACCATAGACACTGAAACATAACAATAAGAGGAAATTATGAATGACTTTGCCAATAAAATCGAAGGCTCGCATTATTGCCTCCTTAGAAAATACAATTTCCTAAAGTTGGCAGAAGAGTAAGGAGAAAAATGAAGTCTTAAGGGCTTAAATAAAAGGCCAGCTCTCAGTACCACCCTTTGAGAAGACACCAAGTGCAGATTTGACATGTGACATCTAACAAACTTTCACTGAATAGTTAATTCTGAGCAAAGAAAACCCTTTCAGTGTTAAAGAACAGTTGGAGTTTTAATAGAGCACTCTCTATTTTTAAATGTTGGCAACTTTTAAAGCTTTTTTTTTTTTTTTTTTTTTTTTTTTGTCAGTGCAGGCAAAATACAATATGTCTGCAGGCTGGTTCCAGCCCACAGTCTGCTGGTTTGCAAGCCCTGCTCTCAGCCTCACAGAGGAACACCCTGAAGTCATGGTGCAGTGAAGTTGGCTGACTTAGGTCTAACAGTAACGAAACTTGCTGACAGGATTATGAGACGCTGACGTACGTTTTCAGAGGTGGTTGTAGAAATGGTCCGGACACTACAGCTGAGCGCATGCTCCTGAGTTAGGCTGGGGTGCAGGACTGCGGGAGGCAGAGGATGGGTTTCCGGGTTGTCTCACGAGCTCTTTCAGTCTGATCATCTCCCATGCTTTGTGGCTTGTCTTCTTTGCTTTTCCTTCTCACCTTTCTCTCCATCTTTCTTCTTTTTCGTTTTCTGTGTCTCTGAGAATCCAATGGGATCTAAGGCCTCATGCATGCTAAGCAGGCGCTCTGCCTCTAAGGGCTGTATCTTCAGCCCTTTTAAAAATGTGTTTTGGGAGAGGCTGGAGAGATGGCTCAGTGGTTAAGAGCACTGCCTCTTCTTCCAGAGGTTCTGAGTTCAGTTCTCAGCAACCACCTGGTGGATCACAACCATCTAAAAGGGATCTGGTATGGGCATACATGCAGATAAAGAGGCAGAGTCTCACTGTGCTGACCAGACAAAGTTGTGCTTGTGATCCTCCTGCCTCAGTCCCTTGAATAGTTAGGATTATAGGTTGTGCCACTAGGCCTGGCTTAGTCTTTCTCATGAGTAGTGTTTTTTAAAAAGTATTTTCCAGCTCTAATGAAGAATAACTGAAAAAAAATTGTACATATTTAATATATACAACAACATATTGATTTGATAAATGTAAGCATTACAAAATAATTCCCACAATCAAGCTAACAAACACATTGGAAACTTTAGTTAACCTTTATATACAATGTATATAATATATATCATATTACATATGACATGTAATATGCTATATATTATATACTAAATAACATTATATATATATATTTTATATATTATGTAATGCCTAAATTAGGGTAAGCATACTTATGTCCTTAATTATTATTTACTTATGCTAAAACATTGCAAATTCTACTAACTTTCAAAAACATATGTGACATGTGATCTTCACCTGTCAACAATCCTCCTGGACTTATCCCTCCCTGTGTACTGTGACTCAGTCCTACTGACGGGCATCTCCCCATCATCTCTTCCCCATCTGTCCCTTCCCCTGCTCCAGCAGCCTCCACTAGGCAGCATGCTGCTCTCGGCTTCCATGAGTCTCCACCGTGGATCCCACAGTGAGTGAGCTCATTTCATGACGTCTGGCTTATTTGAGTAAATATGGTGACCTCCATCTGGGTACACCTTATCATAAATGATAGGGTTTCATTTGTTTTGTGAGGTCAGATGGCACTCCATTGTGCCTATGGATCATATTTTCTTGATCCACTTATCAGATGATAGGCATTTAGGTTGCTTCCATTTCTTGGGCATTGTGAATATTGCTAGAATAGACATGGGCATGCAGATTTCTGTTTCATATCCTGATTTAACTTCCTCCATAAGTGTGAGATTGTTGGATAGTCCCCCCCTTTTAATTCCCAGGTACCTTCATACTGTTTTCCAGAGCTGCTGTATTATTTATAGTTCCACAAGCAGTGTGCAAAAGTTCCCTTTCCTCCTCCTGGTCAACAGCCTTTGCTGTCTTTTATATGTCATGGCCGGTCTTGCATTATCTTACTGTGGTTTTGACTTGTGTTTCTTGGGTGACTGTTAGCATTACCCTTTTCACGTTCTTCTTGGCTATTTGCATGTCTTCCTTCAGAAGTGCCTATTTAGATTGGCTGACAATGGTTTACTTGAAGTCTGTTACCATTGAATTGCTTGATTTCCTTTTATGTTCCAATTATTAGCTCATCGTCGAGAAATAGTTTGCAAATATTTCTCTCATCTTCTAGGTTGTTCACTCTGCTGTTTCACTCACTAGAGCCACAGTTTGCTTCGGTTTCCTACCCCACTCCCTTGTCCCTCTCCTCTCCTCTCCTCTCCTCTCCTCTCCTCTCCTCTCCTCTCCTCTCCTCTCCTCTCCTTTCCTTTCCTTTCCTTTCTTTTCCCTCTCTTCTCCTTCTTTTCTCTTCCTCCCTTCCCCTCTTCCTCTCTTCTCCTCTCCTTTTCCTCTCTTCTTCCTCTCCTTTCCCCTCCCCTACTCTTCCTTTTCCTTTCTTCTCCTCTCTCCCTCCTCTCCTCTTCCTCCTCTTCTCTTCCCCTCTCTTCTTCCTCTCCTCTTCCTCTTTTCCTCTACTGAGGGTGGAATCCAGAGCCTCACCCGTGCCAGGCAGGTACTTTTATCAGTGAAGTATATTTGAAAAATTTTGAGACAGGATCCTGCTAGGTTTCCCAGGCTGGCCCCCATGCCCTTAAATGCACTTTTCTTAATGTATCTTTTCTGTGCCACCACCCAATCCAATAATAAACACAGCAATTTGATGCTTCCACCAGAGACTCTGACTCCAGGAAAAAATGCATTATGATACTTAGGTCTTACTTAGGGCCCTATAATATTATAGGGTCTTGCACAGCCTATAATTACTTACCCATCTTTTATTAAGAGAGGTAATAGAACATAGTAACTCAGATCATGATCTCCAGAGCCAGCTAGTCCTGTTCAGATCTTACCTCCCCTGCTCTATATGACCCCATGACCTCTCCATCCTCTCCTTTCCCAATGGTAAGCAACATGAACAAGACAGACAGTCAGACAGACAGACAGTCCCTGATCAAAGGCATTCACACTGTAGTTGTGGGAAGCCCACAATAAAAAGACACAGCATGAGTCACATAGCAGATTTTACTTTCCCAGCCTTGGATCAGGGCTTGGTTACGTAACAGGAGGCAGAGGCTGTGCTGATCCAGTTCTTGGCATGAACCCATGGGGTCTATCTTTCCATGTGCTTTCTGTACTTCACTGCTGCCCCGAGTAGGTGACTGACCTTAGGAGGATGAACAGGTGAGAGGTAAGCTGAGCATAGCTGGGATGAGCCAATCTCTAGCGGGCTCCAGATGTGTGAGTGGTAGCTGGTTAAGCTACTGAGCTGAGGTGATTGACACGGACTGCTGCCGTCTGTGGTTTGCCTTAAGCCCACGGCACGTTTAATCCTTGCAGCAGTCTGAGGGTGGGTATTGGGAACACTTAATGATTGGAAATCACCTGATGTGCAATACAAAGGTTAAAGCCTTGCTTGTGTGCCAAACTTGAAATAAAGCAAATGTCAATCTCCTCTCTTCCTCTACAACCCAAATCTTGTCAAGAATCAAGAAGTTTCAAGGTGACAAGACTGGCCAGAGTCAGGTGTCCGGTCAAGTGCATCATTAAATGTCAATCTGATGACAGAAATGCTTCAAGCTTTTAATTTGGATTTTATTTTATTCTTTTTTTTTTAAAGGTAGGGTTTCCCTATGTAGCACTGGTTGTTCTAGAACTCACTCTGTAAACCAGGCTGGCCTTGAACTAAGAGACCCACCTGCCTTTGCCTACAGAGTGCTGGGATTAATGGATTATTTTAAATAACCAAGTTTGTAAGATATCAAAGCTCCATTAAATCCCTCATATTAAAAGCTTCTTTGGGCTGGAGTGATGACTCACCAGTTAAGAACACCGACTACTCTTGCAGAAGCCTTGAGTATAGTTCCCACACCAATGTCAGGCAGTTCACAGACACTTGTAACTCTGGCCTCAGAAGATCCAGTGCCCTCTTCTGGCCTCTGAGGGCTCTTGCACTCACACCAACACACCACCACCCCACATGAACATAATTAAAAATCTTTTTTAAAAGGTTCTGCTTGCACCACCATTATCACACCCAATTCACAGGAAAGGAAAAGGAGTGCTTGATCACATAGTGGGTCATCAAATGGCAGGATGTCAAAGCAACACCGAATGCGAAATGGTTTCCCCACCAACACAGTTACGAAAAGTCACCACGGGCGAGTCCAGTCATTTCTTTGCTTAAGCTGACTGGATTGGTGTATGGTTAGGACTCAGTGCCCTCCATTCTCAACCAGATGCTTGAATTTGTATTGAATTGAGATGTGGGGCCTTGGTTTGGCACAGTCTCTCTGGCCTTTGATGTTTGCCGTACAGCGCTCAGGTGCCATAGCATGGATCCTCTTGGAACCTCCACATCCAGGCCTCCTGGCTTCTGCCTTGCATAGTTTCTTTGTCTTAAAATGGGGTGATTTATTTGCTTTAAATGTTTAATTAATCAGTGTATGTTTGTCATATATAAAATAACTTGCAGAATTCCATTCTCTTCTGCAGGGATTGAATTCAGGTCCCCACGTTTGGCAGCGAGTGCCTTTACCCACGGAGCCATCTCTTAGACTCCTTGCCTGGTTTCTTTTCAGTGTTTGATTGATCACTCCATTCACCGTCGCAGCTGTGTCTCATCCATCTGGCGTCTGTTCCTTGGCTCAGAGAACTGAGGCTTAGAGAATTTGGTCGCCCCCAGCTCCTACAAATGCGTAGCTCTGCAGTCAATTCCTGGCCCTCTGTTGCCCTCTAGAGGACTTTTGATTTATAGCTCCGTGTACACGATGCTGGAAAGCCACTATTGTTTCTAATAGTTCAAAGGATGTGGCTAGTAATTAAATTTAATCTCGGACTCATCTCAGCCTGCTTCATAATATTAAGGCATGTGTTTGAAAATTCCTCATTATTTAATGGAATGATGTGAGACAAATTAGCGACAACTGTTTCAGAGGACCGGGGGAAAATTCAGCTCTCACTTCTCCCAGAGTCTTCTTAGTGTTAAGAAGCCAGTAAATAAGTCATTCAGGAAATATCAGCTGAGCATGGCTGCGTATCTCACACTATCCAAATAATGGTATCTGGGTGGAAGAAAATGTCCAACTCTTGCACTGTATATCAATGGGTGACAGTACTATTGAAGACCCCCGCAGAGGGGAGACCCTCACTCAAGTCTCGGAAGGTCGCGACCACCCAGTAACCTGCTCGAGACACCGTGAACTGGAGCAATAGTGAGGTTTATTCGGGCATGTGACAGCTAGCTGCTGGTCAATTCGTTTGCTCACGCAGGAGCTGAATCGACCCCAACAGCCAGTTTGAGAGGGGTTTTTAAGGGAAAAACCACAAACCAGGGAATGGGGAGGGGGATGAGGGATTGCTAAGGTGGCATAACATAAAAATAGCGGAACATTCCAAAGGAACACAACCTACATGAGTCAGGGTCAGGTGAAAACTCTCTGTACGCTAATCTTTCTCAAGAATATGGTCCTGCCCTGTCACTACGGCCTTGCCCTGTCACTGTGGTTCCCAGCTTGGTTCCCAGTTTGGTTCCCAGCTTGGTTCCCAGCTTGGTTCCCAGCTTGGTTCCACCTAGCTCACTTGCATTCTTTCCTTTCTCTTTGTGGTCGGCCAGTTCCAGTAATGGTGACTGGTCTTTCCACATTCCTAACTTGCTTCATGGCCCGGTTTCTCAGAAAATTTTCCATGTCCTTATAAAGAAAGCCTAAAGAATATTTTATATGTCTAAAAAGGATTCTATATACCCAGTATCTATAATTTTTTACTCTACACTATTTTTACTGTTAAAGAATAAACAGACAGTCCTGCTTCTATGACTTATGGGAAGAGGAAAATCTCTGCAGCCCTTCCTAACCACAAGCCAGCCCAGTATCTCTGGGCTTGGTTATAATGTCATCAGGACAGAGAAGTAGCCAGTGAGTAAGAGAATGTAAGATTCCTGGTGACTCCAAGTTCTGGGTAAGTGTACAACAGTGAGCAAACTCCTTTTCTACAGCAAAATCTCAAACAAGTACTAGCGTCTGGAGGTTAAGGGTTACGTGCCAGTAAATGATTGGGGTTGAAATAGACTCTCCCAGGGGGATTGCTGCAAAGGCTCTATTTTAGGCCTTACACTCTACCCTGTGGGAGACTTGTCCCTGTTGGTGTCTTTGAGATAGAGGCTTTGGGATCCACAGAGTATCTGTGGTAACAATGTTTCTGTTTTCCTCAATGTTCCTTAGCCAGTTGTAGAATGTGTAGCCTCTGATTTCAAGTAAAAACATAACCAACATTAAAATTCTAAAGTTTGAAGTTGCCGTTATTTGTGATTTGTTTGTTTTGAGACAAGGACTCACTGTGTATTTTAAGCAGGCCTCAAACTTACAATCCTCCTGCCTCAGCCAGCCATAGGCTGAAGTCACCAAAAGTTATCTGCTTTTACACAGAAGTTTTATCCACAGTCAGAGCGGACTGAAGGAGCTTACCCTCTGTTTTGAGACGAGTACTCATGAAATCCAGTCTGGACTAGAACCTCCGTGGATGACCCTGGACTCTATGCTACTGTTGACTGGCTAATGAGCTTACCCTCTTAAAAGGAAGACAGCTGACCAGCGTGTGGAGCACTACCCAGATCAAAGTCAGCCCTGCACTAATGCCTTTACGTGGCTGAACTAGTTTTTTTCCGCCATTTCCTAGACCCACCGATTTCTAAGGATTTCAAACCACCATGGGACCATCTAATAACAACCGATACATCCAAGGTCCCTAGGGGCCTGGCTGGTTTTAGCTAGCCACGATCCTGGAAGGGACTGGGAACAGAATCAGAGTGGGTGGGCAGTTCCTACTGCCATGCCTAGGAGCTCAGAGCTCTTTCTGTCAAGGTATTTCTTTACCTGATCGGGAAGAGAAGGAGTATGGGCCCAGGACAATCTGGCCTCTACCTTCTCTTTCCATAATACTCTTTCACTGAGACTGATGGGATGGGACCCAGCTAGGCTTTGTTGGCCCAGTCAGGTAAGGATGTTGGCAGAGATGTCATCCCATTGATTCCTCTAGGCTTTAGGCTACAAGCAAAGCTTTACTCTCTTGCTACTTTTGAACACCTCCAGTATTCTAATTCCTATCGGAAGCCAGTTAACAAGTGTGTGCTCAGAGTGCAACCACAGGCATGCTTAAAATACTCATCTGAATTTTATGTGTGCCTGCCTGCATGTATTTAGGTATACCACTTGTATACAATGCCTGTGGAGTCCAGAAGAGGGCATCAGATCCCCCGGGTCCAGGAGTTACAAACAATTGGGTGCCATTGTATGGGTGCTGGGAATCAAACCTGGGCTCTCTGTAAGAGTAGCCATTACTCTTAACTACCAATCCATTTCCGTAGCCCTAGAAACACCTTTTCAAAAAGTAAAACAAAAACTCCTTCCAACAGACACTGGGAAATGCAGAATGCCCTGAGGAGCTTTCGGGCTGCTTTTCCCTAGAGAAACGTCAGAAGCACAGCTAAGCTTGACCACCCCTGATCTAGAGGTCTGATACTATGTGCCTGTTCTCTTAGAAACAAAATTGCTGATGCTGGTAAGATGGCTCTGTGGGTAAAGGTGTCTGCTGCCAACCCTGACAGCCTGAGTTCTATCCTTGGGACTCACAGTGGGTGGAGAGAACTGACTCCTATAAATTGTCCTTTGACCTTCATACTCAGGCACAAGTGTGCATGAGCGTGCGACACACACACACACAATGTAATTAAAATAATTACTGAAAATGTTCTCTCAGTATATTTTAGTCCAGATACACTCAGACTATGTATCCACAAAGCACACAAGGTGTGCATTACTATGGCCTGCTGTGGTGGGATTTGAAGAGGACATGTTTCCAGGACACTGGAGAAGGGAACACACAAACTTAAGTATCTTCCACAATATAGTGTACTAGTCCAACACACAGTAGGCTGTCTTTCTACTGGACATATATATGGCCATATTTTATATATATTATGTATTATATATAATTTTATATAAACACTATGTCCATTTCCTTGGCAATGCAAACAAGCCCCACAAAATGAAGTTGTGGCAGAAATGTGCTGTTTCTCTATTCACAGAGCTCAGCTTACTTTCAAGTTCCCATTGTTCCAGTGTCGTCCTGCATTTATAATTGGGTATCAATATCTTTTCTAAACTGATTGCACTGCTGAGGGGGCGATTCTAGTCATTGTCATGTTTTTGGCAGTAAAATTCCAAGTTTGGAGTCTTTTCATACAGACCCAGCCATGCTAAAATAGCTGAGAAGAATCTCAGAATGTTGTCTTTTTTATAACTGGCAGAAAAAAAAAATACAAAAATCCCATCAAAGATCACATGGTACATCCACCTGCATCTGCACCAGGGAGAGCTTTTTCGGGTGGTCTTGCCTGCACCACTCTGGGTTTTTGGATAGTGTGCTTTCTCTTCATCATAGTGGTGATATATGGACCAATGCATCAGCAGAGGTCTCTTGGAATACCTACAACATGACAGAAACCCCACCGGAAGAGACTTCAGCAAACAGGCAATCTATCACCTCTTAGAGAAGACCAGGATGTTTCTGTCTTCAGGTACAACTGGCTCTAGGGGTCTAGCGGTTATGCTAGGCGGTCTGTCAAGTACTGCTTGACCTTTGTCTCCTGTTCACAGCTCGTGTGATCACATTACTTGAGCGTTGTCATCAGAGTGGCCACTGACAGTCTCAGCACTTAAATGCTCACTAGCTAAGAGTTGACACTGTATTTTCATGACCTAGTCTTGTGTCGCTATCTGCCACTGACATCATGACAGACAGATGAGCACCAAGTATTGGTAGATGCCACCAAGATGCTCCCATTGGTCTTCAAATTTGAACAATTTCTCTGCTGCTTGGCCTTTCCCTGGCCACTCTGTAGCTGTCTGATGAAAGGCCACAGCCCAAGACAAAGGCGATAGAGTCTTGGCTTGGCCATTTACCAGCCAGCCTGACCTGGTCTCTCTGAGTCATAGATTCTTATTAAATTTGATGAGAATTTTAGAGCCTGAAGCACTAGAATTTAAAGCCATAAAACAGCTATGCATATTCTTTCCAGAAGCATAGCCGTTCTTTTTACAAATTGTAGCTAGAGGTAATATTTTACTATCCTTTGTCAAATGGGTAGAAACCAGATGTGAACACAGTGGTGGGTTAATTAGTTTGCCCTCTCCTAAATTAGATGGGAGGTAGGCATGTCACAGTGCTGACAGGTATTGATCTTAGAAAGAACATAGCTGCTCCTGAGTGTGTGTGTGTGTAGTATATATTATATATAATATAAATTATATGTTATCTACACACACACACACGGGACAACTGTTGGTAGCTGGTTCTATCCTTCCACCATAGCTTCTGAGGGTCAAACCCAGATCATCAGGCCAGTGTGGCAAGTGCTTTTACCTAGTGAACCATCTCACTGGACCTCTGTCAGGTCTTTCAATTTTTTTCTTTGTCCAGTAAATCAGCTGGATGGGCACCATGTTGGATGAAGAATTTTCCCAGAGGAGCAGGCCATGCATTCATATGTCAGGACACTCAAAGAACCTAGTCTAGAGACTGGTGGCACGCTGGTAGAGACCTCCTTCGGATTATCGATTAGTCTGTGCTGATTGTTTATTTAGTCAACTATAATGCTTTTAATTGTTCCAATCTTCAACCCGTATAACTTCACATTCTCCAGTGAGTGCTGAGAAAGCTTTCTTTGTTTAAGAGCTTTGCTACAATTTATAGTTTATATTTGTTCTAGACTATTATGACAATCAAAAAAAGAAAATGAAACCTCTTGCCATTTCTGTGTTATCAACTAGCTCAAGTTTGGCAGCAGTGCTGGGTGCCAAGTCCTTCATGATTGCCAGTGTGTGAGTCCCTGGTGTCTCATACTTGTGCCAACAGCCAGCCTTGTTAGAAGTAGTTTTTGTAAATTTTCTGAGGGTGAAATTGTATCTTGTTACATTGAGAACCCCTAGTTGCTATAAAGTAGAAAATAGCTTCATACTTATTGATAATTGGTACAGTCCTTTCTGACTCACCTATGTGTGTTCTTAGCTCATTTTTTTCTGAACTTTGGTTTTGTATGTAGTGTGCCTTGAAGATATTCTTATATCTGTGTATAAGATGAATACTTGTATTTTTAAAATAATTACATAATATTTCATTTAAAGGACATACTTTGTGGTGGTATGAATGAGAAATGTTCCTCATAGGCTCATGAATTTGAGCATGAGGTACCAGTAGGTCCTGCTGTTTAGTATGGTTGTGGATCCCTTAGGAGGTGGAGACTTGTTGGGGGATAAACTTTACTCAGGACAGGGCTTTGAAGGTATACAGCCTTGTTCCACTCCCTGTTTCCTGTCCTACTTCCTGTTTCCTGTCCCACTTCCTGTTTCCTCTTTCTGCGTATTGTGTGTGGATAAAAGGTTCAGCCAGCTTCCTGCCCTGCCTGTCTTCCCAATCTGTGGCCATGCCTTCCTGGCAAGATAGACTCTATCTCTCAGGAACTGTAAACCAAAATAAAACCTTTCTGCCCTGCATTGTTGCTGTTTGTTGAGGTATTTTATCCCAGTAACAGAAATTTAACTACAAATATGGTTTGTTTAATCAAGTATTTGTTTCAGGGTTTCTCCTCTTCCTCCTCCTCTTCCTCCTCCTCTTCCTCCTCCTTCTCCTCCTCCTCTTCCTCCTTCTTCTCCTCCTCCTCCTCTTCCTCCTCCTTCTCTTCCTCCTCCTTCTCCTCCTCCTTCTCCTCCTTCTCTTCCTCCTCCTTCTCCTCCTCCTCCTCCTTCTCCTCCTCCTCCCTCTCCTCCTCCTCTTCTTTTTGTACAAATATTGCTTAACTTGATATAATTTGGTGGGTATATCCACAAACAAATTTCTTTGTAAGAGAGATATTATAGATCAAAAGTACTAAGTTTTATGTTTCAAGAGATATCAGACATTTCTGAAACGTTGTGCCACTTTATGCTCTCCCACTGACAAATGTCACATCTGTTGTAATTCTGTGTCAGGAAAGAGCTATTTGTACTTTCTAAGTGACACTTGTGTAACTGTCCCTAGTGTTCCTATTTTATGTTGGTGTAACAAAATGCCTGAAGGTGGAAATTTCACAGAGAAAACATGTTTATTTAGCCTTCAGTTTTGGAGGCTGAGAAGTCAGGATTCTTTGTCCTTTGATAGGGACCTCATAGCAAGCATCGCCACGGTGAGAATGCCTGCATCAGAAATCACTTGAATGAGCAGGGAGCAATGAATGAGTGCTGCTCCAAGTTCCCTCTGGCTCTCACAAGCAGGGGGTGGGGGGAATCATCCTTCAACACTGTCTAACTTCTCACTGAATTTTGGGGAAAGTTTTCTTTTTTTTTTTATTCCCCCCAAAATATTTGCTCTGCCTTCATTTCCTCACTCACATATTTCCTACAGGAATCTGTTTCCTTATCCTACAGTGTTGGGTTAGACATGGGACTCCTTGGGGGCAGGATCTAAATTCAGTCACGTGGCTTAGCTCGAGCATCCCCTTCCCCTTGAGATGAATGTGCCCTAGCTGGTTCGGGTTTCACACAATGCTCACAGTGCCTTATAAGAACCAGATCTACAGCCCATTTCGACCACCCTGGCTGATCCCCAGATCTGAGAGTGAGAAAGACATGCCCATAGGGTAGATCTCTAAGAGGTGAGGTTTGGTTTGTTATACAGTATGATAAAAAGATTAACACATGAAAGCTACTTGTGAATTTTGGTGGTATTGGCAATTGTATGTGTGCCCGGTAGGCAAGTATCTTATCACTGAACTATACTCAAAGATCTTTGCACTTTGGTTTTGAGACAAGGGATCACTGAATTGCTCCTCCTAGCCTTGAATTGGTTCTGTATCTAAGATAGACTTTGAACTTGTGATCCTCCTGCCTTACCCTTGTGAGTAGCTGGAATTTCAGGACTGCACCACCAGATTCAACATCACTGCAGTATGTTAAAACACTGTATATGTGTAAACACACATATATACTTTTATAGATATATCTAAACTTTATAAGTGTTATAAAGGTTTTCATGGTTTTTCTTTTTCCTTGTTAATCTTTAGTCTCATATCCACAGAGGTCCCCTTTCCTTTCCAAGTAGTACATGCTGTCAACCTACTGTGTGCCCATTCTTACTCTGCTGGCTGGCTTTTTGTTTATGTGACACAAAACTGGAGTCATCTAAAAAGAAACTCTCAAGCAAGGAAGATCAGGCTGTAGGCAAGCCTGTAGAACATTTTCTTAGTTAGTGATTGATGGGGGAGGGCTCAAGCTATTGTGGGCTGTTTCACCCCTGGGCTGGTGGCTGTGCGTGCTATAAGAGCAAGCCATGAGAAGCCAATCAGTAAAGAGCACATCTCCATAGCCTCTGCAGAGCTCCTGGCCCCAGGTTCCCACCCAACTTTCCTTCCTGCCCCGACTTCCTTCTATGATGAACAGTGATGGGGAATTGTAAGAAAAATAAGCTCTTTCTGTTGGTCATGGTATTTCATCATAGTAATAGAAATCCTAAGACACCTTTACTTATATTTCCCATATACTCATTTAAAATAGCAAACACAGCAGGGTGATAGTGAAGGTATGTAACAGCTGACTAGCTAAATCATCCAACATTACTATATCAGTGTATGCTACTCACACACACAATTCTGTCCTTTTGTATTTTCCAAAAATGGCACAATATTATGAACATTGTGGTGTTCTTGTTATTATTACACAGAAATACCTCAGGCCTTAAATTCCAGTTGTATGACATGGCTTTCTCATTTATCGTCACTGCTGTATGGAGCCATAGTCAAACCAGTCTGATACATCAACATTCAGTCCACACTACAGTGTTAATAGCCTTCTCTCTACTGGCGCTTCTGTTGTCAGGTATTCTGAGAGTAACAATTGTATGTTACGCCAGCCTCCCCTGATGCTGTGTCCCTAAGGTATCTGGTCCCTGGGAATGTGGGCTGATGATGTGTGGAAATTTTGCTATATGGTGCTAGCTTCTCTGTGTTCAAATGTGACAATTCACATTTGTAATTGCCACCAGCATTTAAGAAAATATTCCCCTCTGCCACTCTCCCAGGAATAAGTAAGTGGCTTTCTGGGTTTTGTCAACCATACAGGCAAAAGCAATCCTCTGAAACTGTGTACCGGGCCACTTTCCTGCATGTTGGCTGTTGGAATCTCGGTATCTTTGCTTATTCCTAGTGTGCTATCTCATCCCTGCTAATATCTGGGGTTTTGCCTTTTTTATTTTTTTATTTTTATTTTTTGCACATTGCAAATATTGAACTTAACCATACATTGAACTTTTTTTTTCTTACTTTAACTTTTGTTCATTGATTTTGTTTGGGTTGCTGCTTGCCATTGCAAGACTCTGGCCCAGCTCTTGTTTCTCCACACCTCTCCCCTAATCTTGTCTCCCCTCTCTTTCTTTTCTACTCGCTTCTGTGTGACCACTTTTCTTCCCCTTTGTTTAGCTCAGTCAGCCCCTGCTTCTCTCCGTCCTGACCTCCCCTTGTCTCTAGCTCCTTGTGTTGGTTTTAAATGTAGAGAGCACTGTCATCTATACAGCCATGGAAGACCGCAGGTGACAGGAGCAGCACTGTCATCTATACAGCCGTGGAAGACCGCAGGTGACAGGAGCACCTCACAAAGAAGCACCGGCAGTGTGTTCTCAGAACTGGGTTGAGACTTTGAGAAGGTTTACTTTTTCATGCAGAATCACCCCTAGGTCCCCCTGCAGATCCTAATCCCATAGGTCTGGTGTGGGATGCAGATGGTGTGTATGTGTGTGTGTGTGTGTGTGTGTGTGAGTAGGAAATTCCAGTACACTATTAAGGCCAGCAACCTGTAAATGAGGATTGGAACAGGGGAACTGAACTCTTGATCCCCAATGTTCGTACCCGTACCTTGCTTAGGAGTCTGGAAAACAGGTTGTTGAAGTCCCAGGTAACCAGGTCCAACAACCGTACAGCTCAGCGCAGCGCAGCCTCAGTCTGCTGTGGAGCAGAAGCAGGTCTATCTGAGCAGAACCGGCTTCAAATAGCAGCACAGCTGAAATACTTTAGGTGGCCAGAAGGTGGCAGTGTGGTCATGTGACGCTCAGGCAACCGGTGACCACAGAGGATGCCACATCCAGACTGTCCCAAGCTGTGGGGTGGGAGGAATTCTCCCGCACCTGCCACTCCTGACTCACAGAACCTGGCCCTCTGACGACTAAGTTCACCCAACATTTATTGAATGAACTATCTCATGTCAAATACTGTGCTGAGTTCTTTCAGTTGATCTTCACAGAAGCCCCAAGTAAGGCAAATTGTTTCTCTTCTACCAAGCAGGGAAGGCAATTTTACATTCAGCTACAGTTAGTGTATGCCTGCACCACTTATCCCAGTCTCAGCATATAAATACAAGAGACACTCTCTTCGCTAGTTTATTCACACTGATTATTTCTTCCCTGTCCTGTCCTCTGCTCCTTCCAGGGTCAGTAATGATGACCTCGGTAGCCAAAAAACCACAACACACATAGTTATTTGCATTTTAACAGGTCACTGAGGAAGCAAATAATGATTGGACGATGATGACATTAAAAGCCCTGAGGTGGCCTCTGACACACCGCTGGGACAAAGGTCACACTGAACGGCTGCAGACCCAGTGCAGGATCTTACTTGGCTAATGTGACATTACTGAGGGATCTCCCACAGCAGTTTTCTGAGGGACACTGCTCTTCAGATTCTCACTGTCTCTATGGCTCCAGTTCCTTGCATCTTCATGCTTCCCTTGGCCATACGCCCAGTTGGTGTCTGTCCAAGGGCTGTGACAGGCTGGTGGCCACTGTCAGAGGAGAGCTTCCCAGATCACCTCTTTTCTCTGGCTCTGCTCTCCAGGTGTCTGCGTCATCATCACACTGGCTGCAGTAGCTCAGGCTCTCACACTTGTGCTAAGTCCATCTGTCTGTCCATCCGTCTGTCCATCCGTCTGTCCATCCATCCGTCCATGCCTCCATCCTTCATCCATGCATCCATCCACCCTCCATCCATCCACTCAGATGCTTCCAGCATCCCGCCAAGGCCTGAGTTTGCCAAGGCTAAATTTAACCTGCAGCTGCTTCATCAGATGCTGGATATTTTCAGTGGGGAGTCCAGGGCCACTGAGCTGGAAGCCTCTGAGGGCTGCTGGCCAGGACTTACACCCATGCTTTGGGTTGAGCTCAGCATCCAGGCTGTTTTAAGAACTTGTTTCTTCCACTCCCTTCCTTTTAATTTTTTTAAAAATTGTAATGCTGTCATTTCCCACTTTCCTTTCCTCCCTCTAAACCCTCTCATGAACCTCCCCCAAAGACGGAGAGAGCAACAGCTGAGAGCCAAGGAATCAAGTGAATTAGCGAGAAGGATTCTACCCCACGCCCACAGCACCAAGCAAGCATCTGTTGATGGTACTGGTACCCCTCACAGACCTAAGAGCTAGAAGTTTCAGGCAAGCCTCTGCTGGTTGTGATGACTGAAGGACTAAGGTTTATAAACCTGTCTCAAAGTATCCCATTGCTGGGACTAAACACCAAGTAACTAGCTGGGTGTAGGCATTTTATAGAGAGCCCTTTAATTAAGACATCCAAGACTAGGCTCATCCCTCAGCGCTGTCACGTCCACCCTGGTGGAAACTGAGGCAAGGTGAGAGCAAGTGACAGAAGGACAGCTCCACACTGTCACCTGTGGCATCCTGAGTTCTCTTCAAAGACCACCACTGGGGAAAACCCTGATCCTGGGCTTCCACCCAGGAAGGAAGTCGGAACGAGCCAATAGGAGACAGAGTTGGAATTTATTAAAAGCAGAAAGGAGGGCACCTGGGAAGGAATAAAGCACACGTGGGAACACAGGTGCAGCTGCTCAAAGAGGAGCTGTATTTCAAGAGTCCTCATGGTGACTATGTATGGGGTTCTGGAAGCTTCTGGGGTTCGCCACTCAGCAGGTTCCTGAGGGACACTCCCCACCCCCACCTCTGCCGCTGGCTCTGAAGGTGCCTTTGGTGGGATTGTAATCCAGTAAGACACCAGCAGAAGCCCCTAGGTTGCACAAGGAGTTTAGGACCCATCTTTCTCTGTAAGTGTGGTTTCTGGTGAGAGCGTAGGAAACCACAGGTTTGCAGGTGACATACTGCAAGGCCTTAAATGAATGTCACTGGCTGGGTTGTAATTCTCGATTCTCAGCTGGTGAGAGGCTTCACCCGTCTCTGAACTGAAGGGCACCTTTCACATCCACGTTCCTTCTGTCCTGCCTCAACAACACAGAAGCCTATCACTTCTGTGGCCAGAAATCCCACCACTGTATAGGAAATAGGGCAGGAGGCGTGACTCGCATGCAAGTTTTGTTGCATCTCATGGCTGCCAATCATGGAGATAATGACATTAAACTAGTACTGTCCTCGTTTTCCAAAGTATAATTTGCTAATGCAGCAGATGGCTCCATCACGAGCTCTAATTTGTCCCCAAAGACTCCCAATACATGTGGCTTCCTAGAGTCAGCAATTAGCCTTGGCAATTAAAGATTAAAATCAGCGTAATGTTGTTTAACTATGCCCCCTAAGCAAGTCATAGCATCTGAAGAATTTCTAGGTACGGCAATATACATTTGAAAAACCGTTAATTAGATAGATTGATAATTTGAAAGTCAACTCAAGACCCACTTTGTGGATCAGAGTTTGTACACTCTCATTACTATCTCAGCTAAATTTTGCATGTGTATGTGTATAGTGTGAGTGTGTGTATGTGTTTCCTAATGGCGGTGTGTGCACATTCATGTGTGCTGGTGAGTGTGTACTTGGGGAAGGTCACTTGTCTTCAGTCACTCCCCACGTTATCTTTTAAGACATAGTTCCTCACTTAAACCCAGAAGTCATCAATCCAGCTAGTGAAGCCAGCCAGCTTGCTCTGGGGATCTGGTCTTCACTTTGTGAGTGATGGCATTACAAGGGTCACCATGCCTACCTGGTGCTTATAGGGACGCTGGGGATCTGGAACCAGGTCCCTGTGAGTGTGGACACGTGACTTGCTCACTGGCCGTCTCTTTAGCCCATGCATCCCAAGTTTTAACCCTTATCTAATTTTATTAAATTTTAAGGTTTAATTTTTTTAATTTAATTTGTAAGAAGCGGGGTGCGTTTGTCGTCTATTGTTGGGTTATGTCTTTGTCACTCTTATTGTTTGTGTACAGAACATATCTCAATTCTGTCCTATAACAGATTAATCACAGTTACTTATATTTAATGGTAGTTGGTAGTTATTACTTCTTTTTTTTTTTTGAGACAAGGTTTCTCTGTATAGCCCGGGCTGTCCTGGAACTCACTCTATAGACCAGGCTGGCCTCGAACTCAGAAATCCACCTGCCTCTGCCTCCCAAGTGCTAGGATTAAAGGCGTGCGCCACCACTGCCTGGCTAGTTATTACTTCTTTTTTTAAAAATTAATTATTTTATTTATTATTTATATCCGAAATGTTGCCTTCCCTCCTGGTCCGCCTTCCAGAGTTCTTTACTGCATCCCCCTCCCCTTGGTCTCTGAGGGGGTGCTGCTCCTCTCCCTCACCCTGGCCTCCCCTTCTCTGCTTCTTTTTTTAAACTTTATTTTTTGTGTCTGTATATTAGTAGAACAAAATAGTGGGCTTCATGATATCATTTGATACTTTCATGTCTTCTTTTTTGTTGCTGTTGTTTTGTTTTTTCTTTGTCATTTGAGACAGGGTGTCTCTACATAGCTCTGACTTTCCTGGAACTCACTTTGTTGGCCAGGTTGGCCTTGAACTCACAGAGCTCTGCCTGGCTCTACTCATAGAGATCTGCCTACCTCTGCTGTCTAAGTGCTAGGATTAGCGGTGTGCACTGCTGCCCCTGGTGTGTATACATTTCTAAAGTGTACTTCTTGTTGATTTTACTTTACTTATCCCTCTTTTTTGATTTTACTTTTACTTATCCCATTTTTTTTTTTTTTACTTTATATGGCTTGATCGAGTAGCCATTTACTCCTTTTCTCGCATTAATTTTCATAGCTTCAGTAGAGTATAATTCTGTAAAGTAGACAGCAGCTTAAAGTCTGTATATAGGGCCAGTGAGATGGCTCAGTGAGTAAACGCGCTTGCCACACAAGCCGGGGAGCATGGATTTGGATCCCAGGAAGTGATGGAGAGAACCAGCTTTGGAGATGTGCCTTCTGACCACGCGCATGCCATGGCACAGCCGTGTCCACATAGCCACACCTCCAGGCCCTGCTAGGAAGCAGCATCTTACTCTGTGGAGCTCAGGCTGCACTTGACCTTGCCCCTCCCCCGCCCCCGCCTCTGCCTCCCGAGCGCTCGGGTTGCATACACAGACCCTTAAGTCCAGCTTTACTTTCATTGTTGGCATATTTTCCCAGGGTGTAAACAATATTTTTTCCTGCAGTACTTCAAACATTGCTTCATATTTTTTCTTATTTGCGTTATCTCCAATAACAACGACAACAAAATGGTCAAAATATCTACGATTGCACCCTAAATATAAAGATCTTTATTTTGTCTGTGGCTGATTTTAAGACATTTTATCTTATCTATGTATTTCTAGAAGATTGGCTGTGCGGTGTCTTGGTGTAATTTTTCCCTGTGACTTGTGCTAGAGGAACATCTTGGATTCCTTTAGCTACATTGTATATGTAACTTTGGGTCCTTCCCCCTGGCTTTTGGAAAGTCTAATTGCACCGGCACCAGGGCATAGCTGCTTTCCCACGGTTCAGCTGCTCTATGACTTAGCTACTTTGTTTGAGTTGGTGTTTTGCTATGCAGGCTGATGTGGAACTCTTCTGTAGGGCAGAATGCTGTCTAACTGTGTTCTTCCTGCTTCGTCCTCCTGAACACCAGTATCCTGTAATGTACTTTGGAGTGAGTCTCCCCCTCCCCCCTGCACTTTTTTCTTTTCCTTTTCTTTTTAAAAATTCTTTGCTTTTGTCTTGGAATTTACTACTGTTGTCTACATTATGTAATCTGTGTTTTAGCTGAGCCAGGATTCTTTTTATTTCAATAGTATAATTTTCACTTCAGAAAGTTCATCGCCTCTCTTAAATGTATCAGCAACACTCTACGTAACATGTTCAACACTTCCTGTAGCTTTCTGAGTGGATGGAGCTTAGTTAGAGCCACTCTAATATTCTTCTGTACTCTGTCTAGCATACCTTAGGGCTGATGCAAAATATGTATGTAGAGATGTTATACATACATATACATATACATATACATATACATATACATATACATATACATATACATATACATATATATATATAATATTTTTCTTCTTTTTTATTAGTAACTTTTTAAAAAATGTTAATCAAAGGCTTTATAAGTTTGGTAATGCTCAATAATAAGATGCCCATACAATCAGAAGTGTAACCCAATACCCAACCTAGATATACCAACTACCTTTGACTGGTGGAGACACACGAACATCCGCCTCCATGTTCCCCCCCCACCTCCCAGCTCCTCCTCTCCTTCTCCTCCTCCTCTCCTTCTCCTCCTCCTCTCCTTACTCCTCCTCTTCCTCTCCTTACTCCTCCCACCTTACCTCCTCCTACATATCACCCTTTCTGTTAAAATTAAAAAAAAAACCTTTTCTCTCAAAATACAATTAGAGCATAACTATACCAATTTGTATCAGTAAGGTACAAGATAGACCTAATACCCAGTCCATCATTTTGTTGACTAACCAGAATCTCTGTTATCTCTCCTAACTAAAAGACTTAGTTCTGAACCTGGCTTTTTTCTTGGCTTTAGAATGAATGTCAGCTGAAAATCATCCTCTCAAATCTTTTCTCTCAAAATAAATAGCCAGGATTGGCTATGAGACTATAAGTCTTCAACCCCATCAGAAATCCAGAATGACTGAATTAACAGAAATTATGGGAAGCACAAAGCATAGCTTCTAAAACTTAGCCAATTTATAGAGACTGCTGAACACCTGAACAGTTCCTTTACTACAAAACATTGGAGCATCCGATCTTCAGCCTTCTGGCCCAGGATCATCTGACAGACCTAGTGATGCAGAATTATTAAGGACTGATTACTCTGTCTTGGCAGATATAATCAGTTGACTATTCTGCAAGTTTGTCCTTTTCTGGACAGTAATTTGTCTGTAGATGAAAAGAGCCAATTCTTGCCTAGTGGCTGTCTCACCATAACTGGAGTAACTCTAAAGATACTCAATTTCTTCTTAGAATCCAAGACAGGAAAGCTGTCAGGAGCAGACAGGTCTCTAATCAAAACGAACATTAATACAGAAATGTTTGTAACATCAATTCTGTGGACTTTTGACGTTTTGAAAACCAACTATCCATGTAAGGCAATCTAGACTGCTGTCTGTTAATTCCTCTCAGCTAGTTCTAAATAAAATATAGAAAACACCCTAACAGTAAACTCAGAGCCATGAATTTGCTATAGGCCCTTAACTCACAGGCCTTTAACTCATCTCAAATTAGTTTAAAAAGTTAAAGAAGGACTGGGTCTAAGCCTTGTATTTCTAAATGTGTTATATAGGCACTATGCCTATTAGAGTAACAATATTAATCTCACTTTTATATCAATAAGAAACTCATACCAATGAAAACCTTAAATTTGAAATCAAAGTAAATTTTGTACCATTTAAGAAATTATAACTTAGCTTAATAACAATTATACAGATTTCTACCAATAGGTTATGGCTATGCAATAAATCCTAGCTATTCCTCCCTGTTCCAACAAAACCACTACTTTTTCCTAGAAAGACAGCCCAATATTAACCACCTCAGTCCCCAAGCCCAGGAATAGGGGCGCTGACTCTTCATGACAATTTTTTTTCAGTACTTTAAATATTGCCTCATTTTGTGTGTGTGTATGTGTGTGTATGTGTGTGTGTGTGTGTGTGTGTGTGTGTGTGTGTGTGTGTGTATGTATGTATTTCATACTGGGTGCTGACTTATGCTGTAGTCAAGGCTGGCCTTTTGTGTTCACTATGTATCCCATGGTATCCTCTAACTCATAGCTGTCTTCCTGTGTCAGTCTCCTCAGTGTGGGAATTGCAGCCATGAGCCACCATGCTAGGCTTGTCCCATAGTGGTGAGCTTTTCACAGATTTTCTGTTTTCATAGTTACACTGAACCTAGCCCTCCTTCTCAAGCTAGGGTTTTCATTCTGTTTCATTTTGGTTTGTTTGTTTGGTGTGTGTGTGTGTATCACACACATGTGAGGGTACCTATAGTGACCAGAAGAGGATGATCGAGCCTCTAGAGCTTAGTTACAGGAAGTTGTGAGCTACCTCATCTCCAGCCCCTCAAGCCCATCTTCCAACGATTTGCACATGTACTGCAAGAACAGTGGAGAGACAGCACTGCTGCTCCTGCCAGGGTTCTTTACAGTGAGGATTTCCCTCTCCACTCCCCAGCTGCTCTTCTAGGGCAGCAGAGTGTGTCAGTGTCCCTTGTATAGCATAGTGTCCAGTACTGAAGACAGCAGGACAATTCCAATAAATCCATCTATGACCCCCGAGCATTCCTTGATACTCAACCTGACAGAGGAGGTTAAGCAGCCCTCCACAGATATGATGCTTTCTGGGACCAAGGGGACTTGGTGAATATGGAGTAGTTTCGAGAACCAACATCATGACTCTCATCTTTAAAATCTTATGCAAACATTTGGGAGCCTGCTGTGTGCTTTAGGTGAGCATTCACTTTTCATTCAAGGGTCACTGGGCATAGAGGAGGTGTCAGCAAAAAACAATCACAACACAGCATCACTCAGTGCCAGGCATGCATATTGACTAGAGCCAGAGGGACCACAGGAAGGCCAGATACTGGCTGGTTTTGTGTTCCTTTGTGGACCCTCAGGTGTGCACTGGGACTGACAGAGGCAGCCTTGAAGAGGTGGCATTCCCCAGTCTGGGAAGTGAGGCTCTAGTCACAGAATAGCTTCCCCCAGAGATACTGGGTAAAATTAGAAGTGTATTCTGGAAGAATGTGCTACTTACTCTAAGTCAAAAATGATGGCCTGAACTGGAGTCAACTTCTGCAGAAGTCAGATGCTTAAATACCAAAATAGAAAGGAAAATATTTTGTAGGACACAGAGTATTATTCAGAATAAATTGCGACATACGCATACTTCCCAAGGCAGCTCTGGCACTTGGGGCTGGGCAATGTGTTTGCTGAAGATATTGAACACTGAAATGGCTTGCTGTTTTCCTTCCTTCCTTCCTTCCTTCCTTCCTTCCTTCCTTCCTTCCTTCCTTTCTTCCTTCCTTTCTTCCTTCTCTGCTTGCTTGTTTTCTTCCTTCCTTCCTTCCTTCCTTCCTTCCTTCCTTCCTTCCTTCCTTCCTTCCTCCCTTCCTTTCTTCCTTCCTTTCTTCCTTCTTTGCTTGTTTTCTTCCTTCCTTCCTTCCTCCCTTCCTTTCTTCCTTCCTTTCTTCCTTCTCTGCTTGCTTGTTTTCTTCCTTCCTTCCTTCCTTCCTTCCTCCCTTCCTTTCTTCCTTCCTTTCTTCCTTCTCTGCTTGCTTCCTTCCTTCCTTCCTTCCTTCCTTCCTTCCTCTCTTCCTTTCTTCCTTCTTTGCTTGTTTCCTTCCTTCCTTCCTTCCTTCCTTTCTTCCTTCTTTGCTTCCTTCCTTCTCCCCATCCCTCTGTCTCTCAGTCCCTCCATCCTTCTGTCTTTCTGTTTCTTCCCCCACCCTCTTTCATTCCCCTCCCTCCTGCCCTGCCCTTTCTTTATCCCCTCTTCCTTTTATAGGGGTATTTAATCATGCTAACCTTGTAGGTTTACCGTGAGTGTTAGTGAGGTTTTGTATGTAAAACTTAGAACATGTAGAGTGTCATTTCCCAGTCTTCCATGCAACACACACTAACAGTTACAGTTTAAAACAAGGATCATTGTCCACGATCTTTCCCAGCTTCAGAAGGTCTGGCATTCAGAAGCCCTGTGGCCGAGTGACTCTGCCTTGAGCCTTCTCATGAAACTGCAGTCATGTGTCTGACTGGGCTTAGGTCCCTGAAGGTGTCATCGGGACTGGAGGATCGCTGTCCAAGGCATGTCTCATTGCTGACTAGCTGGAGCCTGCTGCTAGTGAGCTCCAGTGGAGCTTTGGTGCCTTTCCCCACTTGGGCCATCACACATTGTCACATCTCCTTTATTCTGCTCTGTGTAGTGTATAGGGTACTCCACCAAGGTGCAGTTACAGGGTGGTGTCTCTCTATGCGTGTGTGATGTTGTATGTGCATGCATGTGTGTGTGCATGTGCATGAGGGAATGCATGCATGTGTGTGCTCCTGCACATAGAAGCCTGGTAGTGATGTTGGGGTGTTTGCACTTGATCGCTCTTCACCTATACTTTCATGACAAGAGGTCTCTCCCTAAACCTAAAACTCACCAATTCAGGTTCTGGCTGGCTGGTCAGTGAGTTTCACAAATCTGCCTATCTCCTCCCACCTACCCACATACCCAATGCTAGGCTACAGTAGTGTACTGCCACCTCTGGTTCTTTACATGGGTTCTGGGGAAATCCAACTTGGGTTATAGTGGTTATGTGACTGACACTTTAGCGGCTGCATCATCTCTCCAGCCCTCAGTCAGCATGATCCTGGAACCTGGGTTCTACGCTCTTCCGGAGACCCTATTCATATAGCAAGTACCCAGAGCCACCTGCCACGGGTAGCCCCCATCCCAGAACTAGGCCCTCCCACGTCAATTATTAATCAAGAAAATACACCACAGGCTAGCCTACATGGCTATCCAGACTGGACATTTTCTTAATTGAGGCCCCCCTTCCAAAACAACTCTAATTTGTGTCAAGTTGACATAAAATAGCCCCCACAATAGCTAACAAGAAACTCTCATTTAGTTAAGCCCACTGTGGGGCTAGCACTATCTACCAACTGTGAAGGGAGCCTACTACTATTCTTATTTTACAAGTGGGAAAGCTGAGGACCACACAAGCTATAAAACTTGCCTAACAGCATCTGTGGTGGTTCATCTCCATGGTCAGTTTGTCTAAGTCGGTGTGGGAAGGATCCTTTCCCTGTGTGGGCAGCAGCCTTGGTGTAAAATGGTTCAAGCAAAAAGCAGTGTTTTTGCCTGCCAGTCCCTGCTTCTTACTAGTGAGTGTGCCCGTCTCTGCTGCTGCCAGGCTTGCTGATATCACTCCTCAGGTTCTTCAGGCTTTTAGCATGGACTGAAGACCAGGGGCTTTGCAGGACACCCCTAGCCCTTCAGTGCTGGACTGGGTCCACCAAAGCATCTTGGTCTCTTCACTATGCAGGTGGCCACTGTTGAACCACCTAGTCCTTATTGTGCAAGACAATCTAATAAATCCTCTAATGATATATGTTTATTCTGTCTGCCCTATTCCTGTAGAGAACACTGATTAATACAAAAATCCAACTGCTAAGTGACGGAGATTTTGAGCTACGGTAGGAGGTTCAGAGCGCTGTGCTTAGGCAAGAGAGATGGCCTTTCTTACACCTACGACCGCACGATCCTTTTACAGCTACAAACCCACAACTTCAAGTAGAAAAGATATACCATTTAAAAAGTATAGTATACAGTATTTAAAAGAAAAGTATACTGTTTAATGAGCAAGAGAAAAGAAAGCAAGGAAGATAGACCATTAACAATTTTGAGGAGTCAAACAATTACGACTTTTTTGGGGCCAAGTAACAACTTGTTTTTAATGTAAACTTGGACACTAGCATGCTATGTGTGTTGATGTGTTCATTATTTATTTTCACAGGACACAACAGGAAGGCAGCGAATGAGAGAGCCCGCCTCAGATCTGATCTTACTGCTTGTGTGAGAGAGCTTATTAGGAAGAGAATTAGCCAATTCCACCAAGTATCAAAGGGTGTTCTTCAACTACCGCCCCCTCCACCTCAAACAACAACGACGACGACAACAACAACAACAACAGCACTTGGCCTGGAACTTAGAAGTAAAGTTTAGCTAAAAGTTAGTCTAGACTCCTGTTGAGTTATTAGAGATGCATGCAATTCAGTCCTTCTGTATACATTTTTTGTCTTTTGTTTTGTTAAAGGATTTTTTAAATTTATTTTACGTATATGAGTACTCTATCTGCATGCACAACTTTGTGCCAGAATGGGGAATAGCATCCCATTATAGATGGTTGTGGGAATTCCTACGTATTTCCTGAGGTCCTGAGTTCAATTCCCATGTGGAACTGAGGACCTTGCATAGGAATTGAACTCAGGACCTCAGGAAGAGCAGCCAGTGCTCTTAACCACTAAGCCATCTCTCCAGCCCTTTTGTTTTGTTTTAAAAGCAAGCTCTTATCTTCTATGTATCCCAGGCTGGCCTTCAGTTCAAGCTCTTGTGCCTCAGCCTCCAGAGAGCTAGGATTTCATATGCATGCCCGCCACACCTAACTCTAAAGCAGGGTATTAATTATTTTTAAATGTTTTCAGATTTTTGAAAATCTCTGTTTTTATTTGCTCATCTGAGTCCTTGTGTTTTCTTTGAGGAGACGATGACGCTACATTTTTGTACTATTTTACACTCTACAAGGCACTACTAGTCTGTTGCCTTTGGCAGTCTTATTAAACTCTGAGGGAAGATATTTTTATGCCATTTCACTTCAGAAACTTGAGCTCCGGTTACTCCCCTTGGCTAGCACCTGGCCGAATCGGATCCAGTACCTTTATATAGTATCTCTTAGGCCAGGGTCTCCTCCAAAATATACAGCAACTAAAACACTGAAACAAACCTAAAAATCAACTACTCCTTAATAAAAAAGAATGGAAGTGGAAAAGAAAAAAAAAGAGTTAAGTATCAAAGTTAACACCAGCTGGTAAAAATGCATCAGGATCCAAGCCAGTCAGATGCTAGTTAGATGGTATGCACTCTTTTGACTGTTTAAGAAAGGCTTTTTACACGGTATAGCATACTAATGCTGTGATTTAGGGCTTCCTGAATGCAGACATGGTGCTATATATTTTACATACAATGTTTCATTTTCTTCTTGCAACAAACCTATGAAGGACAGAACCTATCACTCCCATTTTACAGGTGGTACAGCTGAGGCACAGAGTGATGGATCCTGCCCACCTGCAGAGCTCTCTAAGAACCCAAGCCTAAATCTACCTAAAGCTCCAACATATTCTTCCCCAGTTTTGTTTCAGTCTGAGAAAGTGCGGGCTATCCCAGGAACAGGGCCTTAAGTTAGAGAGCAGGGTCAGACTTTCTTGGATGACCTGGTAATCAGCAAATGCTCTCCTTGGGAAAACTTTAACAGGGATTTTGCACAAGAGGGAAAGTCTGAAATATCACATTATTAGAGCTTGAACAACGAGTACATGTCAAACATGGTGACTCCCCCAGGGGGTTTAGACGTGTCCAAAGTTTGTTTCCCTGAGTGGGAAGAAAGAGCAAGGTTAGGTTAAATAGTAATTTATACTGTTGATGGTCGGAGAGGAAAACAGCCTCTGGCACTGAGGCTGCTTGGCCCATTAGACAGCTGATCAGGTTGACAGTTGCTACTTGCTGATTTTGTGTTTTTATCACTGTGGCTGGTCAGTCGCACAGACTGGGTCAAGTACTCCCTTGGCACACACTGCCCACACCGATTCTTGGAGCTTGTTTACGCTGGTCATTCTCCTCATCCCTGCTATAAAGTGTGACTGAGAACACACTCTAATACATTCTCCTGGAGATGCTGGTCCCAGGGCTAGACCCCAGGCCCATGCACTGTTGTAGACTCTCTACCTGAATTCTATAGAAAGCCTGGTAGGAATGGTTTTGGGGAGATGGCCTCCACATCCAGAACGTGACCGCTTTGGACAGAAGTCCTCTTTCCTTTCCATCATCATGGGTTAAGGCTTTGGGCACAGTCAGTCACGGGCTGTGTGAGAACACAGTATTCGTGACATCCTCACCACATCCCGAGGAAAGAAAACAAGCCAGGGATAAATTCCCAGGAAAACAAAGGCCGAATTTCCAGGGCTCAGGGTCATGGTCTTCTCCTTCTCTGCCAGCTACAGCCACGGCTCACAGTCCCCTGCCTTGATGGGCAGGGTTGGGGACAGCCACACAGCTGCCTCTGAGGGGACCCTGCAGGGCCTGTGACTTGTCCACAACCCAGGGAAAAATCCCTGTCCCCTCACAGGGAGGGGCTGAAATGGCCTTGTAAGGATATCTCTCCTGTCCGCCCCTTCCTTATCATCACCTGGTTTTTTGTTTGTGTTTTTCTCTCCCTGTTTCTATGGAAAACATTTGGTCTCATTTTTCTATGCCTTGTCAAAGTAAGTTTAAACTCAAAACCAAAGCAAGACTGGGTATTTTATATTTTTAGCGGTGAAGATCACTGTAACTACCGTCAGTCTAACAAGGGCATTCAGAGCAGATTTTTTTTTTAAAGAAATCACCTCTAATTTGGTTAAAGTGTGAACTCTGTATGCATACAGATTGGTTCAAGCTCCAACCCATATAGACACCATCCCATTTAAATAAACCCTCTGACTCATGGTAAATGCTGCTCGACTTAGTGTTCGTGAATGAATGCAGCATCCCTCTGACACTCCTGTGAGGACTTACTCAGGTAAGTTTTGTAAATCCTTCAGCATAGCACCTGGTTCACAGTAGACACATTCACACCGATGCTCATCACAGATACTGTGAACGTGGCTCCAAATGTACCTCCAAGCCTGAAGGCACGAGTTCAATTCCAGGTACCCACCTGGTGGAAGAAGAGAATGCGTGCCTGCTGCAAGTTGCCCTCTGATTTCTCACTCTTGCCGTGGCACATGTGACATACTGCCCCCACCCTGAATAAATACATGTTTTAAAAAATGTAAGAAGAGAACTGACTCCTGAAAGTTGTCCTCTGACTTCCACACATGTACCCCCAAAGGACTCATGTGTATCCATACATATACACACAATCATCATCATCATCATCACCATCATCATCACTTAACTTGGTAATATGTCAAGCTGGGTGATAGCACATGAAGCTTCTGTCCTGTTTACACTGTGCTTGCTTTTTCCCAGTGTATTTGAGCATTTTGTTTTTAAGTTGTGATATTACACAAGGCAAATCAAGATTACAGTCCTTAGTGGCGCTGGGCAAGAAGCAGAGGCGTTTCATGTTTAGTTGACATGAAGGTGAACCTAAAAGGCGTAGGCCTCATGCTGGGGTGTTGACTAATAAGGCAGTTAGGGATCTGGCCAGGATGCAGAGCAGCCTGCCAGGACTGTGCTGGCCCCTGGGTCCCAATCATAAAGGACAGTTTGTTATTCCAATGTTTTTGTGGCTCATAGCCTGCCTCTCGGTTCTGTAGGATCCCACGGAGAAGCAGGCTTCTGTTCTTGGGGAGAGTCCAGCCCTCAACCCTCTGCCAGCAGATGGGATAGTGTCGGGCTTGTTGTTAGAAGGGATCCTGTTTCAAAACATACTGGTGTATCTCTCCTGTTCCAAATCTTCTTCTCAGTGATTTTCATGGACTTAGGCAAATCTTTCAATTTCACTTCCTTCTCGAAAGGGAAAAGACAAAAAGGACCCTTTATGCTGGTTAGCCATATTAACTCTCAAAGACAGTGTCCATATTTCTGTTTCCCTGCTTCATACCAAACACTATAGTCAACAGATCTTTCCAAATACTGTTCAAACCACAGCTCGGGAGAAGCCCAAGGCAAACTGACCTTCTGTTTGTGAGCATGAAAGCACAGAGCTGACTGGGTGATTAGCCAAAACCGTCAGGTCAAAAATGAGTTGAACCTTGCTCAGCAAAGCCATCCAACTCCGGGAGGAAGTGAGTTAATGCTAGGGAGAAGGGCACTTCAGAAAGACTCTCACTAGAACCCTTGAGGGGAGTTAAGAGGATTACATATCCATAAATCAAACCAAATTCCTGTCAAAAGAAATAATCCCAAATTAAAATTCCTAGATGTGCAATCACGACAGTTTGATTACCAAAATTAATTTAAAAATTCCTAGAAAGCCAACACAATTAGATAGGTCCATCTGAGAACTGAACCGGTCATGCAGAAGTTAAAGATGGCAGCAGCAATCTCTCCAAAGACTGAGCTGTGGTATAAAAACAAAAGGAAGTTATGGAGAAGACTGAGACACTACCTGGGCAGTTCTCCATGAGACAGAAAGAACGTGGAAGGAGGACACTGAAAAGCAGAGAAGTGACCAACTTTTCAGTTTGCAAGGATAAAGGGGACATTTTCAGGGGGCTGGCAGGACCACTCAGCAGTTAAGAGTCTTAGATACCAAGCTTAGCTACCTGAGTCCAACCCCATGTTGGAAGGATCGGATTGACTCGATCAAGCTGCCTTTAGACTCCAATATGAACACTGCTGCACTGCCCTCCCCAGTTGATGAATAAAGGTAATTTTTCCGGAAGGAAAAACACTGTGGAGGGACTAGAATGAAAACTTATATTTGGCAATACTGAACATTAAGATGTAATGGATGGAGGGCTGTGGTTCAGAGGTATAATACGTGAAGTGTGCATGCGTGCACACACACACACACACACACACACACACAC
>NW_021604633.1:7571015-7674021 GCF_004785775.1 Grammomys surdaster | reverse complement strand
ATCTATCTATCTATCTATCTATCTATCTATCTATCTATCTATCTATCCATCTAGCTCTTCATATAATTTAATAAGAAAAAATATTCTACCAAACTACCTCATCAGGGAGTCCTTTTAAAGCATATTCCTTCCACTAATCACTCACTTCAAACTTGCAGACATTTTTTTGCTTTTTATTCTTATTATGTTTGGGACTGGGTCTTTTTCTGTAGCCTAGGTGATCTCAAGCTCTTCTTCCTGCCTCTGTCTCCCAGTGCTGGAGTTCCAGGTGTGAGCCCCCATGCCGTGTTAGAAACTCGTTAAAGCCCTCCCCTTTTCTGAGCCCATGCAGCCGTGCCTGTTGAGTGCTTAGTAGTGGCTTGGACATCTTCCCTGTTTTTCTTCTCCAGACCAGGTTCGGCCCTGCCTCCAGTCACCCCCATAAGGAGCAGAAAGGTGTCCTGGACTCTGCTGTCTTCTCACAGGCACACAGTGGGGGCAAAGGACAAAAGAAAGTAGTAGGAGGTGCAGGCGCCGTAAAGCATAGCAGTGGGCAGCCTCTATCCCAAGCAGATGTTTGAAATTGTTTTAATTGACACTGAAAGGGCTAAGTACTTCCTGTTGAATTAGGACACTTGATAAACCAATCACAAGGCACGAAAAGGATAGACTCAGAGCCTCCTCTGGTGAGTAGTAGTTGTGGGGCAGTGTCTTTTTTGAGAAATAGATCAAATAAATTGTAGCTCTTGGGCATCGTCATGAAGGGACGGAAATGAAAGGCTAAGGAGCAGGGAGCCATTCTGATGCAGGATAATCTGGGGTAATAATCTTGCACTGAGGGAGATTTGCTGTAGTTTGATTCCTCCCCTGTGAAGCACAGACCCTGCTTCCTGCTTCCTGCATGCGGGAAGAAGAGAGTGAGGCTGGAGCTGTGCTTTCCGGGTTGACTGTCTTCCTGAGTTCGTGTTTTACATACTTGGTCCTCATGGTGGCGCTGCTGAGAAAGAATGAAACCTTTTGGGGTGGGGGGTCTCAACAAGAAAAGTAGTAGAAGAAAGGAAGAAACGAAGGAGGGTCTGGTAGTTTGCAGTAAGGATGAAACCCATGTGACAGGAAGTAATTTGAGATCCACGGGAGTCCTGTAGAAAGAATTCGATCTGTACACAGTCCTTCTTTACCCTATTTTGGGTTGTCTCCGGGTCTCCAGGGGGCTGCTCAGGAGGTCTGAGTGGGTGAATACCTGTGAGGAGGGTGGAATTCAACCGGACAGGAAGCCCTAGGCTTAGTGTGTCCCAACTGCTGGGGTTCCGTAGGAGCTCAGTGCTAAGACGTTCCTTTGTGTTCTCATTGGATACAGGCTGCCATGGAAGAGGATGTCATAGCTGTGTGTAGGTGTGGGCCGTTTTGGAGAGGCTGCACAGCAGACGATTGTTAACATTGGAAGCAGCTGGGGAGGATGTCGCGCGGTCCTGCAGCGGAGACTGACTAGTGAAGCAAAGCATTTATCATGGATGCGCGTTCCTCAGAGGCTTCTAGTCTTTTCCCAGCACTGGGTCTGGGGATGTACGGGACTAGCTGTTGAAGCCGGTGAGGAAGACTTGGCTTCAAACAGCTTCGAGGGGGAACTGGAGAGTGTTGGAAGGAGCTTGTCAGTAGGAACCAGAAGAGCAGTACACAGGAGCGGGAAGTAGGCCTGGTCTCAGCCTCCTACCTGAGGACTAGGTCTACAGCCCTGATGGTAGGCTCATGGTCTTACTTACGAACTCAGGGATGGGTGGGACCTGGCGGCTGCCATTCTTTTTTCCAGCCCCAGTGCTCCCTCAGTGGCCTTCCAAGGCTCACCTCAACGATGTTTCCAAATTGGAGCGAATCCGAGTCATCATCAGCTCACCATTGGGAGGATTACTAAAAGGCTTGAAAACCATTGTAATTTCAGTTAGGCAGCCTGAGGATTTGCCGGCGTTGCTGTCTCCTGGGAGTTATTAGAGCAGAGTACAGGGAGCAGAGCCAACGGGCATTGTCGATAGAAGCGTGCCTGTGTCTGCTTCTCTTTCTCCACTACTCAGAGCTGGCTCCGTTTCACTACTGTACTACATGCAGCAGGGCCAGAGGGAAGAATGAAAAGGGCCAGAGGAACCAAGACTTAGAAAAAGCAGTGCCACGCACGGGCCCCAAAGCTGCCTTTGTAGCACAGTGAAGTTGGTACCGGACTTGGAACTAGCATGGCTCTGTGCAAGGCAGACCCGCCAATTCCAGACATGGTCATAGTTTTTCAGGGCTATTGAGAAGTTCTAGAGATGGATAGCGATGCTGACTGCACAGCGTGGTTGTACTTGATGCCCAGCCTTGCACACCGAAAAACAGGTTACCCGGGTAAACATGTTACATGCATGCTACCACCGGTTTTGCTATAAAACTAACAAACTCGGGCCCCAAAGGACAGCGTTTTAGAAAAGGAACAGCCAGCTATGAAATGAAAGTCACACACAATTAATGAAATCAATTATAGCCAGAAAGGAAACACATCTCAGAGCTGGGGCACGTGTCCTCAGCCCCGTGCGTGCATCAGTGAACGTTCCGAGCACAAGGAAGAGCAGTCTTGGGTATTTGCTAGGTTCAAAGTCCAGCCTTTCTCAAGCTTTGTGACCACTGACAAGCTACACAGCCAGCCAGAGCTTGTTTGCTTCTGTAGTAAACAAAAGTCGTGATGTCACACTCAGGTCCATTGGAAAAATGGAGACAGCACAGGCACGGTGTCTAGCAGCGTCACCCTCTCCTCTTCAGCTCCTGGGTTCCTCCCTCTGTCTGTGAGTGAAAGTTTTCAAATACTGTCTGTTATGAGATGAAGGCACTAAGTTGGGACAGAGTAAGGCCAGCATGAACAATCACAGAATACTGTTTGGGGCAGTAATTTCTGGTAGCCACTAACCAGGGAGAGCAAAGGTGCTCTTTGTCGTTGGAGGAGGCTGAAAAACACTTACTAGTTTTAGGGTACCGGCCTAACTACTGTAACTAGCAAATCTCAAATTCCATGGCTGGGACAAGATGGAAGCTGGCCTAGGTAACATTGTGAAAAGTAAACGGCTCACCGTAAACTCAAGGTTCTCGGCTTTGATGTCACTTAAGGATCAGGAAAGCGATGAGACTGGAGAGATGGGCTGGGGTCTCTCTCAGACAAAACCCAGAAAGGACACACCCCATTTCCACCCATGGTGCACTGGGCAGATCCATGCTGTTAAGGAGGCTTGGAGAAATAAAGTGCAACTCTGGTCAGGCACCACGAAGGGCTCGGTTGTTAAAGATGGGTGGCGGATGCTGCAGGGAGACCAGCCGTCTCCCACACAGCTCATACTATATTTCCTGTGGTCTACAACCCCAGGCTGACACAAAAAACAGAGCTAATGTAATCCCCCCAAATGGAAGCTCAGTTTCTCATTGATTCATTCAATAAAAACACACGGCTACTTGCTCCGTGCTACGAACCAGTGAAGAGACCGTAAATCCATCAGGCTGTGAAGCAGACGAAGTTTCCTGACACCGTGAAACTACACGTAGCAAAGAGAGAAAGTAGAAAAACACAGAGCAGGGAAGAACACTGGAGATTAGTAAGTGCAAAGTGATGGGGGAGCGAGTGGCCAGGTAGCTCCTTTGACAGGGTGGTTGCAGGTGGACCCTCTGGACGAGTAGTACAGATGCCAAGACCACAGTTAGCAGTAAACCATTTCAAACACAAGAAGCTGGAAGTGCCAGGCATGGGCGCTCCAGTGTCAACCCTTTGTTGGGGAAAGATCTCTCAAGACTTGTTCTATAAAAGGCCAGAGGAGCTGGGTTTGGAGGAAGAGAGAGGGAAGATACAGAACCCAGTTGGCAGCTGGGAGCAGGCTTTGAAGGGCTTTGGAGGGCAGGGCAGTTTGCTTTCCAGAATTATCTAGCACTGAGCAAACTCCCAAACTTGTGTTGGATCAGTGAGCCAAAATAGAAGATAAACACCTGTGCTTACTGATGCTTGCAGGTCTCTGGTGGTGACTAAAGATGAACTAGAAATAGTGTTCTCCATAAAGCATGGTAGCAGGAAGGATTGCTGGACTTCTCTGTGCTCTGTGTGCTGGCCAAAAGTTCAGGAGGCATGAGGAAGGAGTCTAGTGTCACAGACTCAACCCCATCATCCTAGATGGGACGGTAAAATGTAACTCCAGAGAGCCAGTCAAGTGCATTGGCAAGGCCTCCAGGGAGTCCTGCTGGGGTAGGCTGCTTTGCCACTCTTCAACATCCATTGTGCAGACCATTTCCTTTATTAGTTTGCTTTTAGTTAGCACTTACACTGGACAGTTTTTGTCCACTTATAAGCTTGAATTCTCTGCAAAGAGGGAACCTCAGTTCAGAAAAAAAACATCATAAGATTGGCCTATAGCAAGTGTGGGGGATAGTTTCTTGATTATTATTGATTAATGTGAGAGACCCAGCCCACCGTGAGTGATACCGCCCCTGGGCAGGTGGTCCTGGTTGTATAAAGATGGAGGCTGGTGGAGCCATAGGGCAAGCAGAATTTCCTCATGGTCTCTGTCTCAGCTGATACTGTGAGTTCCTGCCTTGGCTTCCCTCTGGAGGTGAACTGGTCTGCCCTGCTGCTGCTGCTGCTGCTGCTGCTACTGTTGTTGTTGTTGTTGATGATGATGATGATGATGATGATGATTCTGCTGTTGCTATCAGTACTAGCCCTTCCAAACTTTGAACATGGGGCCAGCAGCTCTCCAGGACCAGACTGCGACTGCTGAGGAACCCAGTCCTGTGAACTGACTAACAGCCAGTTGTCATCTCTCCCCAGCGAGAGACAGCAGGTATGGTGGAACTAACTCCGACTGCTGAGGCACCTGGTCTCAAGGACTGAGCAAATACCAGATTCTCAACTCTCAGGTGTGTGGTGCTGTTGTTACTATTTCAACATTTTAAATTATTGGCACTTTAGGATTTCTTTTTTTATTTTATGCATATGAGTGCTTTATCTGCATATATGCCTGTATGCCAGGAGAAGGCATCAGATCCCATTACAGATGGTTGTGAGACACCCTGTGGTTGCTGGGAATTGAACTCAGGACCTCTGGAAGAGCAGCTAGTGCTCTTAACTACAGAGCCACATCTCCAGCCCAAAATTATTACTATTTTAAAGTTGATTTCATTCTTTACTATGTACATCATGAACTCAAACCAAAGGGGTCTCAAGAAAGCAAGCCCAAGAAGCAGCCGAGCCTTAGGGACGTTCTTAGACCAGGGTGATAAAAACATCCTACAAATATCAACGCATGCTCTCTTCTCTTTTTGCACTCTATGTAAATCCATTTATCACCCACACGGCACAGAACACCTGTCTCTGTTTTCTAATTCACCTCCTGGAAAGCGAACCCTGTCCATAGCCCAAGTCCTGTCTCCTGCAGAGTTGAGCACAGCCTGATTGAACTTGAACTTCTGAGTCCAGAGCTAATTTTCACAGAATAGGGACGCTGGCCAGTCTAATGGGCTGAGGGGACCCTGCCTAACATGCGTGACACGCAGCAACCTTGAAGATGGTAAAGGGAAGAGAGGCTGAGAGAACGTTGTGGGAGAGTAGAAGAAAACAATTGTGTCCGTGTGTGTGTGTGTGTGTGTGTGTGTGTATGTGTGTGTATGGTGTATGTATGTGTGTGTATGTGTGTGTATGGTATATGTGTGTGTATGTGTGTGTACGTGTGTGTGTGTATGTGTGTGTATGCATGTGTACTCGTATGTATGTAATCTACTTTTAAAAAACCATAGGAATAGTTACTGGTGTGACTTAGGTGTTGAATACCTCTCAAGACCCCATATGTTAAAAACTGGGTCTCCCGTGTGGGCTACTGCAGAATGGTGTACTCTCTGGGAGGTGAGGCCTAGCAGATGCCTTTGCTTCTTACAGGTGGCCTTAGGAAGTGGTTCTTTATGAGGGCTGTTAGAAGATCCTGACTTTGGACCCACCAGTCTCTCTCTTTCCTCTGTTCGTTTGGGTGTCACTTTTTGCTTCCCCCCACTACTCTTATCATTACCCCCACCTTGTGCCACACTCCCCTTTCCTAAATGGGGGTCCTCACAGAGCTAGCCTTATGCATCTGGGCATTGAAGTCCCCAAAGTGAGCTAAACAGCCCCCTCCCCTTTTCTTCACAACTAGTAGGTCTCAAGTATGCTCTAGTGACAGAAAGCTGAAGTTACCAACATCTGGATTCACAGTGGCCCTCTTTGGAGCCAGAAATACACAAAACGATTGGGCAGTAAGACTGGGCTATAGGAAGTGGTGTCTTTGACTGCATTCTCTGAAGGCAAATGGAGCGTACCTTGCTCTCTCTGTCATGTCTGCTGACACTGAGCTGAAAATGTGGTTTAAGTGAATGCTAGCCACTCATCACTACAGGCAGATTTTGTCTGGTTATTTTGTGGGGCAGAATCGGAGGAGCTTATAAAGACAGATATGACAGATATGACAGCAGCCCTAGAGAAAGACAGGGAACCGGTCCTCCAGTGTGTTTGGAGCTTGGCTTCTTGCTTCCCTAGATATTGTGTGGAAGCATCTGGAATAAGGATTCTAGCATCCTTCATACTCCAGGTGACTCCAGACTCTTCTTGGCTCAGCAGCAGCCTGGGCTACTTTCTTTGCGGCTCTGCCTTCCTCATGCTCAGGGACACACAATCATGGAAAGCTCAGACCCCAGGAGGCTGTGGGAGGGCGTGTAGGAGGGCACTCAGGATGGACACTTCCTTCTTCACTTTGATCTTGGCAGGCCAAGCCAAAGCTTACTAGGTTTTCACTCAGCTGCTGCCTCTCCTCAGACAAGGCAAGTCTGCTGAGTGGGACAGAGAAGAGGGTCTGCTGGGGCCTCCTCTATGAAGTTATTTCCTTACACTGTCTGGAAAGGAGCCGCTTGGGCCCACAGTGCATTGCTAAAAAGAAATAGCCAAGCAGTATCTTTTATGCTGTTATAGTAGAAAAATGTGAACACCTTTTGAGCATTTAGGAGGATTAGAAAGCCTATTCAAACTGAGACCCATAACTCTTTTGTGAATACGCGACAAGGTCTCTGCTTCTTTCCTAGTGTTTGAGCTCATTGGAGGGTCCTTTCCTCGGCAGCTTTCCTCATCCCATGGTTTGGGAAAGGTTACAGAGGAATAAAGAGGAAAGGACTTGCAATATGGTGGACTGACAGAGAGGAGGAACACCTAATGTCTCAGTTGTGTCCTTTGTTAGATTTCCTAGGGAGAAAAATCGCTACATTACCCTGTTAAACCCCGCCCCATGCACCTGCCAGTTATCAAGCCTGCAGGTGTCAAGTAACTCTAGCTGCAAGTCCCACACTTAAGAAGCCAGCACTGAGCATGGAGTAACCAAAAGGTTGCCTTTGTGGGTTCTGTAAGGCTAGGCCCTGATGGAAGGAGCTATGGAGGTCAAGATAGCTGTGTTTGAATTGTGGCTTTGCTTCTGTGAAAACCTGGGCGGGTCTCTTTCTTCTCCTGAACTTCCATTTCCTTTATCTGTAAAAGTAAGAGGTAGATGTAATGATAGCTACCATCGGTTCTTGTTCCAACTTGCTGAGATTCCTGTCTTTTTAGCTTCACCCTTTCAGAGACTTCCAGTCTGTTACCAGAGAATGTGTGGCTAAGAGTGGCCGGGTCATTTGTTTGCTTGGGCTGCCAATGCAAAAGAGTAGTCTGAGTGTTGCAAAATAGACTCTTCTCTTACAGTTCTGAATGCTAGGCGCCCACGATTAAGGCTGTCCATCTTCTCTGCCTTCAGTCAGTTGCTGGCAATTATTGACACTCTGTGAGTTTATGGATGTATCATCCATTCACATAAAACAACAACAACCCCCAACACTAACAAGCACACCAGTAATACTGGATTATGACAGCTCACAGTGTTTTTCACCTTTATTATCTCTAAAGGAACCCCTCTCTAAATAAGGTCACTTTCTGAGCCCTCATTCAGAAGTGAAAACCTCTGCTTATTTTCCCGGGGGCATCATTTCAAGCTGCAGCACCAGGACCATGCTTGACTGAGTCTGTTTATGTGTGGAAAATGTGGGAGGGAAGGACCAAGTGGGTCCGTGACTTTTTCCAATGAGGTGGTGACATTCTCTTATTTCTATGCAATACTTGGTTGGGAGTCATCAGGTATCTACAGGTTTGAAACATGGTGTCTCTTCAGGTGATCGTCCTCTCTGAAGAAACATAATAAGCGCCTTGTTCTCTGTCATCTTTGTATCTGCAAAACCAGTTTGTATGAACAATTACCCCAGTCCTTTATAGCCCCCCTACTTGGTTTTGGACCCTAAACATTTTTGGTCTTTACTCTTTCACTCATTGTCACCGAGTCCCACCTCTGGCAGGTGGCAGGGTGTTCTTTCATCCCCAGTGGCTTGACTCTCGGGATAACCATCTCTTCATTCCATTCATAGTTTTGTTTCATTTTCCTGGTTTGTTACTGTGAATTTTTAAAAAGATAATCCTTTAAAGCCCAAATTCATAGTAACCTTGGAAACACAGATTTTTCTGGTTGCACTAGCTAACTAGCCATACAATTCCCAAGTCTGTAACTACCTAGTTAAGGTAACGTGTGTGTGTGTGTGTGTGTGTGTGTTGAATAGTTTTGCGTCAATTTAACACAAGCTAAAGTCATCTGAGAGGAGGGATTTTCAATTAAGAAAATGCCTCCATTAGATTGGCTGTTGACAAACCTGTAGGGCATTTTCTTAGTGATTGATGTGGGAAGGCCCATCCCATTGTGGGTGGGGCCATCCCCTAAGCTGATAGTCCTGGGTTCTATAAGAAAGCAAGCTGAGCAAGCAGTGTGAAGCAATCCAGTAAGCAGCACCCCTCCATGGTCTCTGCATCAGCTCCTGCCTCCAAGTTCCTGCTCTGTTTGAGTTCCTGTCCTGACTTCTTCCTTCAGTGATGGACTACAATTTGAAAGTGTAAACAAATAAACCCTTTCCTCCCCAACTTCTTTTTTTTTTTTTGATCATGGTGTGTCATCACAGCAACAGAAACCATAACTAAGACAGGAGAGTAATATAACCCTTTAATATCAGGGTCCATAGCCTTGGATTAAGTTATAGCTAAATTACAATTCAAGTGCCTGCCTCTTGGGTACTGGCATAATTGCTTTGAATTTCAGCCTGTTCATGATCTACACAACAAGGAGTGCACTGCTTGTCCTCCATTGCTCATAGGGTTGCTGGCACAAGTGTAGCAGTGTTTGCAAAAGTCGATTGTCACCTTTTAGTGCTGCTCACATTAAAGTTTCTGGTAGGAGGTACTCTTTCTAGACCAGATCAAGTCAGGAAGTGAACAAACAAAGACAGCTTTTACTGCAAGTCACCCGGAGTGTCCAGCAAGAGGTTGGGATCCGATGCGTGGGAAACCTGGAAGGATCCTTCAGTTATTGTCCTGATTTTCAGCTAGCATTTAGTGCGGCCTGGGAATCAGCCAAGCTCAGCCCTTTCCTAAGGGCTGATCTTCTGATCAGCTGGGGGCAGAGCATGTGCTGTTCTGGAGTAAATGAAGCATGTAGCTGTCTTTTTTATTTCATTCCTTATCCAAATGAAAGGGTAGCTTCATTTTAATTTACTGATCAAGGGAAAATAAGGCAAGATTCCATTTGTAAAGTAGCATGAGGAAAAAGATGCAAGGATCTGTTACTCCCTGGCTGGCTCACTGCGCCTCCCTCTCCAGGGTCTACTAGGGAGTTAGTGATAGACCTCGGGTGACTGTGAGGCTGGAGATTCCGTCTCAGCATTAACTGTCAGTCCCCAGGGTGTGTAAGGTGAGTTTCTGGCCTTCCTGGGTGTCTTTCTCTGCTCTGTTCTGCTCTGAGTTTGGTGGACCCTTCAGCTGCTTTTGAGCAAGGAAAGGAGGGTGCTTTCAGGAGCCTGGGCTGGCATTCATGTGACACACGAATGTGAGCAACTTTGGTGCCCTGAGAATTCCATAAGGAACTAACCCTAAATTATTTATCTGGGTCACAGCTCTATTCACACTCGTATTCAAGATAAAGTTATGGTTTCTGTGATAGGATCTTAAACATCTACACAAAGTGCATGCCTTGGTGCTGGACTCTTCCCATGCTAGTCATTGCTACTCTTTGTTGTGTCTCTGATCTTGGTAGAAAGGGTGACAAAATTTTTTCAGGTCTTTGCTACCACTAGGTACAGTCATGAAAAAATGATGCGCAGAACTGGTCAAGTCATCTGGTTATGGCTGAAAGTGCATTTAGCCATAACAGCAGAAGGATACTGGAGGGACTCTAAGATGCTCAGAAGTAAGCAAGCGTGTATGTACGTTATTTTGAGACATAGCCTCATTCTGCAGCTGAGACTGCCCTCAGCTTGCTCGCCTCAGCCTTCTGAGGGTGGGGAGAACAGGTGTGTATCCAGACAGACAGCATGTTTATTATTTTATTTATTTCATGTATATGAGTATATATATATATATATATATATATATATATATATATATATATTCTCTATCTAGCTGACTTCAGACACACCAGAAGAGGGCATCAGATCCCATTACAGAGGGTTGTGAGCCACCATGTGGTTGCTGGGAATTGAACTCAGGACCTCTGGAAGAGCAGTCAGTGCTCTTAACCACTGAGCCATTTCTCCAGCCCTAAAGATTTATTATTTTATTTATTCCAGACAGCATGTTTAAAAGGCCGAGTTTCTTCTTTAGGAGCCTCTGCTGAGGACTGTCTTTGTAGCCATTCAAACTCCAGGTTTGCAAAGATCCACTGGTGATTCTGATAAGTTGCTCCTTCTTTGGTAGTAACATGACACTATCCCAGTGCTAGTCTGTCAACAAGGGATGGGTTTTGCTGGCATTAACAATATTGATTCTCTGCCTTTCACTTATACACCAAATGCAGGACTTTCTTAGACTAATTAAAACATTGAAATTAAAGTAGTTTCTTGCTTATAGGCTAAGTCTTTGTCTATAAGTCTTCAAGAGGCCCCAAGCTATACTCACCCCTGGTCATCCCTACTTCTTTCAGATTGCTATTTGCTTAGGATGTCATTTCTACCCTTTCACTCTAAGTCTGTATGTGTCCTTACTGTTGAAATGAGATTTGTTTCTTTGTTTGATATTTTTATTATTTATTTATTTATTTATTTACTTTACATCCCGACCAAAGTTCCTCTCCCTCTTCTCCTCCCTGTCCTTCCCTGCTCCACCATGCCCCCCCCCCCGCCACTCCTTTCTTTCTCTTCAGAAAAGGAGAGGCCACCCATGGATATTAACTGGTCTTGGCATATCAAGTTTCAGTAAGACTGGTTGCATCGTCTCCTGTTGAGGCTAGACATGGCAGCCCAGTTAGGGCTGAGGATCCCAAAGACAGGCAACAGAGTCAGAGATGTACCCCCACTCCCAGTGTTAGGAGTCCCACATGAAGACCAAACAACAGAAGTGTTACATATGCACAGAGGGCATTGATAAGTCTAAGTCTCATGCATGCTCTCTGGCTGGTGTTTCGGTCTCTCTGAGCCCCTACGGGCCCAGGTTAGTTGATTCTGTCTTGCAGTGTCCTTGACCTGTCTGGCTCCTACTATCCTTCCTCCACTTTCCATGGGATTCCCCAAGCTCCTAATGTTTGATTGTGAGCCTCTGCATCTGTTTCCATCAGTTGCGGGATGAAGTCTCTCTAGTGAGTTATGTTAGGCTCCTGCCCATGCATATCTTGTAGTCAGGACAAACTGTAGGTTGGTTTTGTGTCTGGGTTGGTATCCCAGTCCTTCCTTTGGTAGTCTTCTCTGTGACTGGGATTTTTTTTGGTCACATCTATTTGGGGTTATAATTACCCAGATGCCCATTGTCTTCTTCAAGATTAGTAAAGTTTTCTGTTATTGTTTCCCTGAATAGATTTTCATTCTCCTAACTCCTCCCAAGCACCACCACCACCACCATACACTTTAGTGAATTGGGCTGGGTATATTTGTTTTGTTTTTGTCTGTCAGCTTGATACAAACTAGAGTCTTCTGGGAAGAAGAAAACTTAATTAAAAGATTGCCTCCATCAGACTAACCTATAGGTAATTCTGTAGAGCATTTTCTTGATTAATGATGTGGGAGGGCCCAGCCCACTGTGAGTAGTGCCACACCTGGGTGGGTGGTTCTTGATGGACTAAGATGGCAAGCTGAGCAAATCTGTATTCTTCATGATCTCTGCTTCAGTTTCTGCCTTTTGGCTGTAGCTTTAAGACCCTAACTTCCCTGGATGATGGACTACAAGCTGTGTGATGCAATGAACCCTTCCTCCCTAGTTGCTTTTGGTCATGATATTTATCCCAGCAATAGAAAGCAAACCAAGAAAGGTATGCCAGTGATGACCTAGATATTTGAATGCATGTCCTTTTGTTCATTTGGTTGCTTGTTTTTGAGTCTCACTGTATAGCATTGAGTGGGCTAGAACTCACAGAGAGCCACCACCTGTCTTCTGTCTCCATAGTGCTGGTATTAAAGGAATGAGCCACCACCACACCTGGCTTTGTGTCCCAAGATCCTGTATGCTTTCTTCAGTTTTTCTTCCTTTCCTTTATTTATGTTGTAATGTGTTGTTTCTAAAGACCTGTCTGGGGATGGAGAGACGGATCAGTGCCTAAGAGCACTTATTGCTCTTCCAGCTAACGACTGTCTGGAACTCCAGTTCCAGGGAGATCTGTTGCCATCTTCAGACCTCCATAGGCAGTGCGTGCATGTGGCACATCGCTATGCATAAAGACAGAACACCATACACATTAGAAAGCCCAGCTGTTTAAAGTCCTGTCTTCAGGATCCACTGTTCTGCTTGAGCCAGTCTGTTGTTGAGGCTTTCAACTGTTTTTTTAAAGTCTGACTTATAGAACTCTTCACTTCCAAAATTTCCAACTGGTTCAAAGAGATAATTTTTCTTTCTTAATTTCTCATTCATACTGTGAATTGTCTTCCAGTTTCATCTAACTGGTTATATCATGCTCTTAGTCACTGATGGTTTTTAAAAGTCATTTTTGTGAGTGAGTCCTCAGGCATTTTATATACTTTAATATACATGGGCCAGTCACTAGCAAGTTATCTTAGGAGGCACCATATTACTTCATGTTCACATTTTTTTTATGTTCTTATGATGATAACTGTATATCCGGTGAAAAGAATATCTCTGGCACATTTATAGGATGCTTCATTAGTAGACAGCTGTCTCCCAAAGAGATGTTGTGGACTGCCAGCTTTTATGCAATTTTGAGTTTAATTTTAGCTGAGTATCATCACATAATTTCCCTATGGCCTCAACATGATTTGTGAGTTTGCGCAAAGCATTTACCATACTGGAGTTGGAGAGACCTCTGTTTCTGTGACTCAGGCATAAGTAGGAATATTAGCAGTTCAGGCAGGTATGATATATATCTGAGCACGTAGGGTGTACCCCGTGACGTTATTCCTACCGTGTGTGTTGTAACCCTTGTCAGGTAATTTAGACTTTTGTGGGCATTGGTAGTGGTTCCAGTAGTAGTAAGGAGCCAGAAACACCTGACTTCTGATTAGGCACAGATGTAAGTTCAGGTGTTTCACAGAGCGGCAGGGACAGAATCACAGCACTCTACAGTGGCAACACCACCTAGTCTTATCTGCAGAGTAGGATCAGACAAGGTACTGGGGACAACTGAAGCAGGCATCACATGGATGCAGGAAAAGTTGTGTTATTCTCTGATGCTAACATGGGCATGCCTGCTGGGAGCAGGACTCTGATCCTTTCAGTGTGACGCATGCACGAATGGAGTGGGCATAGGTAACAGTTAAAGCCAGGTAAACTTCCTTTTGGCTGTATCTCACAGGGGAGAGTAGGAAGAGAACGTATCGGGTGCTAGCAGTTTATCTACAGACATCTGCATTAGTTATTTTCTGTTGCTGTGATAAGGCCACTTACAGAAGAAAGTTTACTTGGGCTTATGGTTCTAGAGAATTACACTTCAGCATGGCAGCCAGCAGTAAGCATAATAGTGGGAGCAGAAAGCCTGTGGCTCACATCTTGAGCTACAAGCGCCAAGCAGAGAGAGAGAGAGAGAGAGAGAGAGAGAGAGAGAGAGAGAGAGAGAGAGAGAGAGAGAGAGAGGGAGGGAGGGAGGGAGAGAGAGAAACTGGAAATGACATAGAATCTTTAAACTCTCAAAGCCTGCCTCCAGAGACATACATCCTCTAAAAGGACCACACCTTCCAAAGCTCCCCACACAGTACCCCAAATGGGGAATACAAATTTAAGTCTCTTAGCCTATGGGCTCATTAAATCCTCTACAGTGTTCTTGGAACGTGTGCCTGGTGGGCTTTTCCTCCTTGTCTATCATTTGTAGTTCACTAAGGATGGAATGGGTCACAGCTAAGCTGTGTAAAACTCTTCAGGTCTCTTCAGGAGCAAGGAAGAACAGAACATAGTCATCCCTGAACCAAAATTTTCTCTGAAGCTGGGCTCGTCACAAGGGTCACAATGGCATCTCTCACTTTAGTCTCTGCTTTGGCATTGAGCATTGCCTGTGGATGGCACTGGGAGAGAGGTGGTAGACAATGTGCACATTATCCATGGAAAGCCATGTGTGGCTTAGCCACTCCACCAGGTCAGGGAAGGCTCCCTCAGCCCTGGTCCTCTGCTCTGTCCCATGCAGTCCTCTCAGTGGTTTTGCAACAGTCACTCCATCCAGCCAAGCCTGGCCAGTGTAGTCTGTGGGGACTCAGAAATGGCACTATGCTGTCTGAATTCTCTTTAAGATGACTCCTGGCTACAGTACCCAGACTGTTGCTGGGATAAGTGAATTTCTTCTCCAAAGCCAGACTATTGGTCAGATTTCTGGCGTCTTAGGAATTTAGACTGTAGATGTATAAAAGGCCATGAGCTTCTCCACGGTTAGGGGTGCCAGTATCTGAACTGACAGTTTCCGGTTCTCTTCTCTCTATATCCCTTCACACTCAGTGTGGAGCTGCAGTGGCAGCAGCTACAATCTTGTTTCTCTTGCTGAGATGATATCCCAGGTCTCTGGATTTTTAAAACATTTCTGTTTCTGTACGGTAGAAGCCAAGAGCTCCCTGTGGCTTCTGAGCTGACTATAGTCATATCCTAGTTCTTTGGTTCTCTTTGTAAAGGAGCAGAGGAATGATGAGTTTGTCTTTGCGGACATCTTGCCTCCTCTAATATGGCAAACAGATAGTGTCAAATATCTTGTCCAAAACAATATGAGAGATTGTTGAATAAAGTCAGTGAGTTTCATATCAGCAAGATTAAGTACAAATCAAATATTTTCAACATTAGTGTAAAGTCATAGTACATTAAAACTTCCAGGGTCTCAACATCTGGATTGGTAGCAAACAGTGACACTAGTCTCAAGCCAAAACTATTATTATATGAAGATATTTTCTCATTTATGCATAGAATCTTGTCTTTATATAATGATAACTGCTTATACTCTCTTTGTCTCCTTCACTTGTCTTACTGCTCTAGCTAAGATTTCAAGCGTTATATTGTAGAGGAAAGAAGAGTGACTATCCATATCTTGTTCCTCATTCTGGTGGAGATGCTTTGTTTTTCTGGTTTAGCATGATGCTGACTGTGAGCTTGTAGTGCATTGCTTTTGCTGTGTTGAGATCTGTCTCCTGTATCCCTAGACTTGCCAGGGGTTTGTTCACATAGTGGATTACATTTGTTCATGCATGAACACTGAGCCATCAGTGCATCTGTGGTGTGAAGCTGATTTGATCATGGAGAATAAGCTTTTTGCTATGTTTTGGGATTCAGTTTTCAAGTATTATTTGAGAGAATTTGTATCTACGTTCATCAGAGATATTGCCCTATAATTTTCTTTGTTTTTTGTTTTTTTTTGTCTTTGTCTGATTTTGATATCAGGTTAATATTGGCTTTATAAAGGAACTTGGGAATGTTCCAAGACAGTTGCAGGCTTTCTGTAAAGTTAGAAGATTCTCACAGCCTCAGGGATCTGGAGAGGTACTTGGGATTTCCCAGGCAGCAAGAACTTGTAGAGTGGGTGATGGGAGTCTCGGGTCTAAGCCTATAGAGGGGGATGGGTGGGCTGCAGGGATGGGTAAGGTTTGTGGTGGTTGGATCTTTGCCTGATAAAGTGGAACTAGAGAGGGAGGCTGATGGAAGGCGTGAGATAGCTAGTCTTCTGTCAGGCCTTGGGGCTGGGTGGAGTTGATGGCATGAGCCCAGTGTCCCTACCTAACAGGGGTTGAGGGAGAGCCAGAAGGCAGGTGGGAGATGTGTGACCCACAGGCATGTTGAAGTGTATATATTTTTTTTTTTAGTGCTTTGTATTTTGTTTGGATTTTTATTCACTTTACATCCCAATATCAGTCCCCTCTCTCCCCTCCTCCTCTGAGAAGAGTGACTACCCATGCATCATCACCCCAATCACCCAGTGCTTTGTATTTCTATAGCTAAAGATTCATTTTTAATCAAGTTTCTAGAGTTACCATCATTTACAGAGCATGTGTAAGGGCATGGGTCATTTAAACAACCATGGGAAGCAATCAACATGCTCAAGACTGTAAGACTGTTCCCAAGAGAAGGGACATTCACTCATCACCATGAATGCAGTGGCTGAGGAGCAAAGGAGACGGGTACAGGGAACCCATATGCTAGAACAGACATAAGAGAATGTAAGCCCACCACAATTTATGATCCCATTTAACACTGATTCTAAGAGTCCCCCACTCCCCCCCCCAAAAAAAAACAAGAAAAAATGGGAAAGAAAATAATTGCTTTTCTGTTTCTGTTCTAAAACACCATGACTAAGGTGATTCATAAATGACAACATTTAATTGGGGCTCAGAGTTCCAGAGGCAGAGCAAAGGCATAGCGGCAGGAACAGCTGAGAGCTCACACCCCAGTCCAGAAGAAGGAAGCAGCTAACTCTGTAAAGGAGAGAGAGCCGACTTACAATGGTGCAAGTCTCTTAAAACTTCAAAACCTACCCCTGTGATATACTTCCTCCAACAAGGTCACACCTCCTAAATCATCCAAACAGCCACTAACTTGGCCCCAATATTTAAAATTAGACCCTTGTGGAGGGCATCTCCTCCCAACCACTACAGAAAATAAGGGAAATGGGTGTAAAAATTAGATATTTAATATTAAAATTATAATCTTTGGTGTGTGTCTTAGTTAGGGTTTCCATTGCTGTGAATAGACACCATGACCAAGGCAACTCTTATAAAGGACAACATTTAATTGGGGCTGGCTTACAGGTTCAGAGGTTCAGTCCATTATCATCAAGGCAGGAACATGGCAGCATCCAGATGTGGTGCAGGAGAAGGAGCTGAGGGTTGTACATCTTGATCCGAAGGCTGTCAAGAGAAAACTGACTCTGGCAAGACTTCAGCGTAAATGTGAGACTTCAAAGCCCACCCCTACATTTCCTCTCACAAGGCCACACCTCCTCCAATCAGGCCACACCTCCTGAGAGTGCTATTTCTCATGGGCCAAGCCTATGCAAACCACCACAGTATGACAATGAAATTTGAGGTTTCATTTAGAATAGGGTTTTCTTACCACAAGAATCAATTAATACTTAAAAACAAAAACCTTGCTAGTCATGGTGGCACATGTCTTTAATTCCAGCAAGAAGCAGAGACAGATGGATCTCTGAGTTTGAGGCCAGCCTGCCCTATAGAATGAGTTCTGGGACAATAAGGGCTACACAGAGAAACCCTGTCCCAGAAAAAAACAGACAAATACAAAACAAACAACAAAAAAGCCCTTAAAATAGTTCTCACCAACCTTCCTGAAGAAATGTACTACCAGATGGATGAGTGACTTATTTTTTAAATCTGTAAAAAGCCAAGGAAATAAAATCATAGCACAACAGAATGAAAAAGTCTATTCAGGGGACACCTGGAAAACTACATATTGCTCGAATTCTTTTAGTTTTCTTACACAGAGACAAAAGTACTGGTTCAAAGGACAAGTCATCCATTCTTCCTGGCTAGCATGCGTTTGAGCAAATGTGCGAACTCATACAAAAGGAACTGAAGGCAGCTTTTCTCTGAAGAACTTAGCAGTGTATACATCTCTCTTAGACAGAAACTCTCAAGCATAACCTCTCCCAGTTCTCTCCAGACATATTTCTGTTGGAACCTAGGTAAAATAGTAATGCCTAAGTAAAATGGTAAGGCCTAGGTAACAGTTACCTGGCTAGCCTGCCACTATAAGGAAACTTTCTCATTTGTTTCTACTGTTACCAGGAAACTTTCTAGTGCTAAGATTGATTCCATGTTCTGTTATGTTCTTTGCACTTGGGAACCAAGCATGATAGAAGTCAGTAGAACGGCTTTGTATAGTTACCCATACTAAGCTTGGACCCGAACCAGCCACACAACAGTACTTCCTGCACCTATGTATGAGCTTTTATGGTATTTACCTTTATAAGCTACCCCTGGGATGGACCCTAACATAAGAGAGATACCTGCACCAATATAAGAAACTATTTGATATATGACTTGCATTTTGAGTAGGGGTCGAGTAAAGTAGTTCCCAAGACCTCCCTGGGAACTGACATCCTGCTTGGCAGAAAGAGACATGTATGTGGGTAACAGACATCCTGGTTGGCAAGTTAAGACATGAATGTTAGACAAGTCCCATCCTGGTAGCCAAGTTAAGACGTGAATATCAGACAAAGCAAGTCCCTTGCTACAGTTAAATACCCCAACCAATGGGGGCAAGAAAAATGTACAACAAAGACAGGTTTCCAAAGAAATCCCCCTTCCCTAAATCCTGATTGATGAAATAACTTGGCACAGATATTTGTGGATTTTGGGCTTAAAAATCCTGGGTCTTAACTCAGGGTCATGGTTCAGTTCCCAGATTGATCATGGCCCTGGTCGACCAGTCTTGTGGTGTATGCTTGATAAACTATCCCTATCTGACTGAGATTGGAGTTCTCGTAGTTTGTGAGGTAATTCTTGGACCCCAACAGTTTTGTCTATCTCTCTATTCTACAATCTTTAAAACACTCCCTTAAGTAAAGCTGGATCAGATGTGATGCTGACTGAATAGCTCAGCAATAGTCACATGACTTCACGTATTCCACCTTAGAGGGCACAGTCCAATGGAGGGAGTTAGCTTGTGTAAGGCTGTCAGCATCACCAGAGAGTGAGTATGGCAGCTTCCCCAAGTTCAGGGCCTGACTGAATCCTCTCAGTGTCTTGCAGTTCTCAGACACCAGAAAGTCCCTGAGGGAAGGAAGCCTGGGAGGAAGCCACTGGCTGGCTCTTCTTACGTAGGTAGATGGCTTTGCTCCAGAGTCCAGGCAGACTGGCTAAGATGCACTTTCCTCCCTTGCTCGGTTCTTTGCTGCCCCGTTCTCCACAAGCTCAGATGAACCAGGAGCAGTCTGGTCCATTGTGTTCTCTTTGGCAAGTTGATTCTGTGGACGTATTTTCTGCCCTTGCTCAATGCTGTGGCCATCAACTGCCTGAGACATGGTTTGAGAGAGACCAATCAAGCCATCATATTGCCTCCTTCCAAACTGTCCAAGTCAGCAGCCAAAGAAACTAAAAATAACTGGAAATGCTTTGGCTAGTCTGTCTCAAGGGTGTGGGTCAGCTGAGGCTCCAGAAAAAGGAAACATGGAGCCTGGCAATCAAGAAATGCAGTTGCCTGTTCCCTAAAAGCTGTGTGTGACTTCAACAGAAGAGCAACAGATATGAACCCACTTAAACACTTACAACTGTGTGGTAATATGCAGACACGGCACACAGTGGCCAGGAATCTCATAGTAGGGCAGAAACTAAGTGACATCTGTCTATAGGTTCACAAACATGTTTCCTAGAAGGGACCTCCTGGAGGAAGTGACAAGAAAACCATATCTGGAGTGAGATGCTACATGTGGACAGTGAGGAGGAACCGTCTGCTCTGACCTGGCTGATGAATACAGTCAGGACCACAAGAGGCAGGCTAGGAGTCAAAGGGCCCTTCCTGACAAACTCTTTTCTAGGACAATAGGAGGAAACGTCAGTCTGGAATTTCCCACAATATGCAGATGAATGGCTGAGCAGTTGCTATTAATGTTATTGTTCTTGTTGTTGTTGAATTGTCTTAAAAAGCACCAGTTTTTGGTTTGATGAATGGGGACTTGGGGTGTACTGAGCAGAAATAGAGATTGAATCGTGGCTTGACAGTGCCAGGTGGGGAGGGGGTGGTGTGAGGCAGAGCTCTGAAGAATGAGCCTCCTCTGTCCAATATGTGACAGCTGAGTGGCTGTGTATGTCAAGCCCTAGCGTAGACCCCAGGGCACATGCTCTAAGGTAGCGGGCAGAACCGGGCAAGGGCTTGCCTAAGAAATAGTTCCAGCCAATGAGTTAGAAGTCTCACTCATCAAGTTAGTGACTCTTGGCTTAATAGCTCTGAAATAATAAACTATTCACAATGTCTGTTATGTGTACATATATAGTTTTCCAAAAATTTTAATAATTTTTCTGTCCTTTGTTTCAAAACCACCTGAGAGGAATGAAGTAAAACTACTCCTCCCATCCCTGTCCCCTCTACTGCAGTCTCATACACACAAAATATGAAATTCAGTTGTTTAGTTTGTTGCCTGTCCCCGCCCCACTCCCAAAGTGGGCAAGTAGCCCCAGATAACAGAAAGCCCAGCTCATCCAACACCAGCAATCAGAGACACTCCTCCTTCCCTGGGCATGCCATCATCCGACTCAGCACTTGCGCTTGGGCAATACTGTTTTCCTTGCTTGATACTAAAAGCGATTCTTTTAAAAAAGATATTATAGAGAATAAAAGTAACTCAGAAAAATCTAGAATTTTTTTAATGCATGTAAATTTTATGATATAACTGCCTTAGAGTCACTGCGAGCAAAAGACAGGACTGTGTTTGGACTGGTCAGCTTTGCAGTCTGGAAATCATGCGAGCTGTCTTTCTCAGTTATCCTCTTGCTTCCTGTAGGAAAAACACAGTGGCCTTTCCATCCACAGGCGGGCTAGGGTGTTGACAAGTTTTATGAGCCTCAGAGGACCATTCTTGGCCATCTCCTGCTGAGCCTTGTTCCCTAAGCAGGGCAGATAACATTGCTAACACAGGGGAAGACAGCATTGGTCCCAGGGGTAAAGTCCTGCCTTAGTGCTCGGGAAGCAGTAATCTGAGCATCCTTTTCCATCTCCCACCTATCAGTGAAAGACTAATACACCCCACACAAGTGTGCAAAAGGGACGGAGACTCAGACTGCAGAAGCATGAGACCCTAGAAAAATGGTGAAGATCAGGTGCTGTTTCTCAGAATGCATCTTTTCCTGCATTAACTACCCTCTGACATTTCCGAACATGGCTCACCGGAGAAGAGAGGGCATTGTCTGTGTAAGCTTTACTCTCCCCAAGGCTTGGTAAATACGCCACAGCCTGGTGTTGGAATGCTCTGTTCCTTTTGGGTGCCACACTTTGCTGGCACACTGTTCTGGGCATGAGTGACGTCAGCAACCCTGGACACATGAGACATCTGACCACAGGAAAAGTACAGCTACGACTGCAGCCAAGTGCTCCTTTAAAGATGTTTCTAGCTCCGTTTTGGATGTGGCTTCCATAAATGGCAGAGTTTTAAGACTTTATTTTGTAATGCGTTTAGGGGTAACATGGTTCACATTATGTACACTAAATTCATGATTAATCTTGCTTATTTGGCTAATTGTTCCACCTGCTTTTTCTCATTTATTTAAAAAAAGCATGCAGAATTTCAGCTTTTGGTGTTGTGATAGAACCCAGTTTATCCTTCTTCTTGAAACTGTTTTAGTGGGAACAAGGTTGTCTTAAGAATGACTTCCCTTTCAGACAATGGCACCTGCTGCATCTGCTGAAGTAGTCATGAACTCTTTCCTTAGAACACGTTATGTTTTGGCTTTCCCCAATATTTTTATTAGCAAATGTATGAAATAATGAGTTCCTACATTTCCATGTGCTCACCACTGTACTTTACTTAGATCTGCACACCCCATCCTGTGCCCTCAGACACCCTCTGCTCTTCCAGGTTCCCACTTTCACTCTTGTCTGGATATGACTTTATTTTGCTGAAGGTTCATTGAGATTTCATCTTTAGATAGCTGCTTCCTCCAGTTCAGGTGAATTCTGAAACCGTATGAAAAACAAGGTATGGCCTTGGAGTCTGTAAATGAGAAAGAACTTTCCTTATCTGTCCAAACCTGATCTATTTTACTTCACATAATGCTTTCCAGTTACATCCATCTTCCTGCTTGATGTCTGTTGCTCTTTATGGCTGAATCAAAAGCCATTGTGTATACACACATACCACATCTGTTGTGAAGGAACACCTAAGATCATTCCATAGCTGGGCTATTGTAAACAGTGCAGCAATAAACATAAGTGTGCAAGTACATTTTAATAATGATGGTGACTTTGATTATATACCTGACTGGTAATTTCTATTTAAAAATAAAAAAGTGTATAACTCCCACCCTGCCTTCCACAGTGGCAGCACTAACTTCTATTCCCTCCAACAGACTCCCCTCTTCTTTCCCAGCCCCGCCCCCCGCCATCTGTTAATGTATCTTTGCTAATAACCATTCTTCCTAGGATGAGATGGACTCTCACCATGGCTTCACTTTGTATTTCTCCAATGGCTGAGAACAATGTCTTTTCCCCTATGCATTTATTTATTGGCGATTTCCACTTCTTTTGAAAAATCTGTTCAATTCTTACTTTCTGGGGAGTTATTTTCTTGTTTGTTTTCTGAGTTCTTTGTATATTCTGGATATTCATCTCCCAATAGATGAACAGCAGAGAGCCCCATTTGTAGGTCCCATGCAATCCTTGCTATTTTTCTTGGGCTCCCAAGTCCTACTTAATGTCTGTGCCCGCACCGTCTAGTGTTTCATTTCTACTCTCTTACATGGAGGTCTTCAATCCATTAGTTTATTTCTATACAGTTAGGGAAATATGATTCCATTTTTTTCTACACTCGGGCATCCCATTTCCCAGCACGATTTGCTGTCTTCACTGTAGATCATGTACTGCATGGATTTATTTCTGGATTCTAAATTTTATCCTTAGTCTGTTGTGTCAGTATGTCTGCTGTTTGTATGTATGTGTATGTATGTATGTATGTATGTATGTATGTGTTGTTTGTGTATGTATGTATGTGTTGTTTGTGTATGTATGTATTGCCACCCCAGTTTTGCTGAAGTCTAAGTTTTTAATATCTTCTACTCTTCTTCCTGCTTCTAGAACATCCTTAAGACCAATGTTGGATCTTTTTCAGTCTGTTTGCTTTTTTTTGTTTGAAGTTAATTCCACCTCTTCCTATGCGGAACAATTCCTTCAGAACCGCGTCCTAAGTCATTGGTCTCTTCTATGGCATGTGCATTTTAAAACTCTCATATGCTACCAATCCTATTTTCAAATATTACATCATTTAAAGTCTCATTCCTAGCATCTGTTTCAAAGTAATTTTTTTTTTTTTTAATTTTAAAGAACATGGGCTGGAGAGATGGCTCAGTGGTTAGAGAGCACTGATTGCTCTTTCAGAGGTCCTGAGGTCAATTCCCGGCAACCACATGGTGGCTCACAACCATCTGTAATGGGATCCGATGCCCCCTTCTGGTGTGTCTGAAGACAGCTACAATGTACTCATTACATTGAATAAGTAAATAAATAAATCTTTTTTAAAAATTTAAAGAACAGAGTAGTCTGCCATCACTCTGTGTCTGAGGCCCCTGCTTTTGCTTGTGGTATTTTGAGGTTATTCTGAGCTGCTCATTATTTCTCAGAGCATTGCTTTTACAACTCACGAGGCTATGCTTTTATTCCTACCATCACATATGGGATTCTGCCCATCGAGGTTAACCTGTGTTCCTAGACTGATGTTCTCATAATATGCAAGAATGTGATTTGGACTACAGTGGCAACTTAAGTTTACTTATTATCAACCATCTATCTATCTATCTATCTATCTATCTATCTATCTATCTATCTATCTATCTATCTATCTATCCATCCATCCTTCTCTGAGTATAAGCAGCTTTCCTTGGAGTGCCCCAGGGGCTGAAGTGTCTACTGGCTCATCTTCATCCTGAAGAGGAGGGTAGAGTTCCAGGGATCCTGCTTTAGAGCAGTGTCGTCTCTCTATATCATATCCATCCTGGCCCTCAAGACTGACTTCACAGCCTCCACCTTGGTGAACATCCCTAGGCAAGAGTGCCTTTGCTGTCTGATAATCTTTCACCTATTACCTAGATTTTGACCTGGTAATTTCTTTCTTCTAGTTCAGTACTCAGAAAATCATGCAAAGCTTGGTTCCGCTTATTTGCACAGATGCCAGGTTTCTTGAGTCTCTCCACATCATTTGGTCAGATTTCTTTCCTTTCTCAAAGGGAGGTTTAGACAGGATTTCACTAGGTAGCCTTCCCACTCCACCTTTTTAGTGCTGAGATTCCAATGGATTGCTTCTAGATTTCTTTTTTCAACTCTTGACCTTGATTTCCGTCCCTAATGGCTATGATCTGAGGCATGTGTCAGTGAAATCAGGAAACTTGAGAGTTTGTAAATTGTGTTTATTCACAAATAAGAATTTTTTAAAAAGATTTATTTAATGTATATAAGTACACTGTCAATGTCTTTAGACACACCAGGAGGCATCAGATCTCATTATAGACGGTTGTGAGCCGTGATGTGGTTGCTGGGAATTGAACTCAGGATCTCTGGAAGAGCAGTCAGTAATCTTAACCTTTGAGTCATCTCTCCATCCCCAAGGATTTTTATGAGAGTCCACAGTTTCATCAAACCCAAACTTGTAACTTGTGAGAAGTTAAAAACTGCTGAACTTCATACAAAGTAATTATGGACATATAATCCCAGTTTTATTCCTCTTCTATATGCTTATGAAACTATTTCAGGAGCTTAAGAATGTAAAGCAAAGCGTCTCTAACCATGCTTGGAACTTCCTGACTATCTTGACTGGCAGGTTTATCCAGTTGATGTCATAAGCATGTGCCAAGCTTACCCAGCCTTTTCTGGGTGCTGAGGATTTGAACTCAGGTCCCCATGCTTGTGCAGCAAGCTCTTTCCTTACTACCCTTTTACCATCTCCCGAGATAGAACTTTCCTGGGATTACACTGACTTCCTTTCTCTTTAGCTGATGCTGATCAGTATCCTCTGCTTGCTTATGCTCTGCACTCGGCCTTCAAGAGTTCATCTCAAGGGCCCTTCTTTATTGGCTTGATATTCCTTTTCTAGAGCTGTAAAGTAGTACACTATCTCAGCTTTGCAGGCTCTGCTGCTATAGCATGAAAACAACGGTGACCACTACTAAGTGAATGGGTAGGGCTATGTTCCAATAAAACTATCTACAAACCAGATGTGGGCTGGACTTGGCAGCAGTGAGGGTGGGCTGTCTCCTCTAGCATGTCCCCAGGGTGTGCCAACCACACTCTAGAGCTGTCTCCTCCTGTGTGTCCCCAGTGAACACCTACACACACACACACACACACACACACACACACACACACACACACACACACCCCACACTGTACACGTCTGGAGGCCCCTCTGTATCCGACTCTGTATTCTGCAGATACCTATTTACTCTTTGCATTTAAATGACTCCCAAGTCCCCTAAACCTGTTATCCTCCCAGCACTCTTAGAAACTGGTACTGCCATCCAGAGCTGCTGAAGGTGGAAAACAGGAGCCATCTTCGCCACGCCCTCCTCTCATCCTGATTCTTTGGATACCTAGAAGAGGTAGGTCTGGAAATGGCATCTGACACACACAGTCAAATTTAACATTTCACTAACAGAACTAAACTTTATTTCCATGTTTATTACATGTTTGTCTTTGATGCTGAGTACATATTAGAATTGACTTAACATACAACTTGGGAGAAAGTCTGATAGTCTCTACTGAATGAGTTAAAAAGGAATGTAAAACTACAAAACGCTAGTTTAAGTGTGAGTTCTAAGGTATGGTAAATACAACATCAGACATCTTGCTATTTTTTTTTCTAATCTTCCAAGATGGATTTCACTATAAAAGCTTTTTTTTTTTTTTCATTTCAAGAAAGGAAGGGCTACTCATAAAAACCTTTTACTTTAAATAAGTATAGGGTACAAATAAGTCTCAACACAAAATTCTACCGCCTACTTAAAAGTTATGAATCGAGGGGACTAATGTCAACTGCAAATCTAGTGTCTTAAGGGTTAGTCCAATCTAAGGGTGACACGCAAATACAAATCCATTTGACATTCATGTTATCTGTTTAGTACGCAGAATGGGGATGGCCAAATACTGCTTAGTGACAGAAGTCCAAAATGAATCCGTTCCAAGGGGACCGGAGCCAAGACAGATGACTCATTCCATCTCTGGACCCACACTGTGCACAATCAGAAACTACTAGTTTATACTACATGTTTCAATACAAAGTTGGCATGTGCAGCTAGCTGGTGGAATTCACATAACACAAAAACACTGTCTGAAGTGTGACACCGATGAACTTTGTGTAGTACTCTACAAGCCTTTGTGAAGCAGTACCTGTCCTTTCTGTGAAGAAACACAAGGGTCTATATAGCTCAGGCTGGTTTTGAACTTAACAGACCTCTTGTGTATATATTCTCAAGTACTGACTACACCTACACCCACCCAGGACATGTCTCTGCAGTATTACTAATCTTAGGTACATTTTACTTTTCTGGAGCCAGGTAGCACAGGCTAGCCTAAAATTTGCTATGTAGTCAAGTATGATGTTGGTTTGCAATCCCTCTGTGTCTGCATCATTTCTGGGATTATAGGCATGTAGTACACCATGACCACACTACTCAAGTTCCATTTTTAAAAATCAGTTTAAGACATGATTTTTCATGTGTTACTGAATAAACATACTAAAAATGAGTAATGCTTATTGTTCTAAGTTTTAGGATCACCTGCAAACCCCTCTAATTCACCTCATATATTTCCTCACAAAATTGTTTTACATGATTTATGGCTTTTAATATTCTAGCTTAATGTCAAGTTGTTAAAACTTTTCTAAATCAGTTTTCTAGTATCAGATTCTTAAATGAGAAAGAACAAGAGAAACTCCATAAAATTCAACTTACTTCCTTCCCAGAAAAACATCTCTCTTAAAATGCAAGAGCACGCTCCCTTTCTTAGACACAGGCTAGCGAGCTCTCTGTGACTGTGTTTAGTGAACATTCTAGGCTTTGAGAACTATTTGGTCTCTATTGCAACTACTTAATTTCTGCCACCAAAGTGGGAAGCAGCCTTAGACAGTGTGTAACTAAAAGTGAAGAAGCAGTGTGAAGTTGGCCAGCCCTGGCTTAGAACTGTGTAGTGTCACCTACAGGTGACATAGGAGTCACCTCAAAGAGACTTGTGTCTTGTTGAGTGCAATGGCTGACTTAGGACCTAGCAGTAAGTCACGATAAACATTTTGAGGATGAGTATTTTAAATTTAGCTAAATTTCTGCATTAAGTAAGATTCTTCTATTATGAATCATGCGTTCCATTGGGGATAACATTAAGAACTTGCTTAAGTATTAGTTACTGAGGGTTTAATTTGAAATTAATAAATGATGTCCATACAGTTTAATATCCAATTTAATTTTTAAAAAAACTTAATGAAAATATAACAGAATCAAAACATTTAAAATAAGCACACTCACTACCCACTCCAGCAATTCATCTAAGTCATACCAACGATAGAATAGGAAAAATAAATTCAGAAGTGTAATTACTTTAAAATACACTACTTCCACTTTCAATATTTTACATTTATGTATATATTCTATAGTGGAAGCAGAAATTCTCTCTAAAAACATTATCTTCTTAAAATCTTGAGGTGCATATTAGAGCCACAGGCAATATCCGACATATAAAATTTCAGAACAGGCCTTTGGGATTTGGCATCACTGGTACAATACAATGACCAGGGCACAGAACTGTACAATGCCTAAACATTCGAGTAAGAACCATTATTCTCTTCAATGGAGAATGATTCCTGCATCTCTACAAGGGCAGTGATGTTAGTAATTCTGTTGGGTATATGTCCTGACATAATTTCCAAATGTACAACAACACAAACAACTTTGTTAAGGCCATGTTTTATTTGCTGATTAATGGACAAAAGGCAATGTAATTTATTTCAAGTATTTTCTTGAAAGTCTGTGCTCATAAAAATCATGAAAAGTTGGAAACAGACTGTTAAATCACTGAAACTTTAAATATATCTTACACAATCTCGTTTGTACAAAAATACAAGTTAAATATAAACATAAAGCAGGCATGGTAATTTTATGCAAATCTGTTTTATGTGATCTGTAGTTATATATAAAAGTTTCTTGGTTCTGTTATTTGTGAAAAGATCAACACCAGATTGAGTTACTATCTATTAGCAAAGGACCCTAAAAAGCTCACTTCAGCATTAATCTTGTACATGGTTCTAAGTGTTTCCTAATTGGAGATCATCTAAACACTGGGGAAAAAATAAAAAGGGCAGTATGTCCATAAACCAACAAATAATCTGGCTGCGGTGTATCATAAACACAAACCCACACATCTGTACAATGAACATGTTAGTCCATACGCACAGGCGCACACATACGCACATGTTTGTACACACACTGCACACGTAACGACCCAGCCACAGAAAGCCTAACGAGGCGCCGTGGCCTGCTCGATGTTCAGCTGCGCATTTTTTCTGACTTCATCAAACGAGTAGCTTTTTGTCACCTTCCCATTCTTGAAAACCGTATGGAGAAGATCCTGCAGAATGTAAATTTTGTTATTAAAAAGACCATCTACCAAATATTCAGATCATGATTGGCCAATTTACTTAAGAGGTCAAATACACAGAGCTGTCGAGATGTCAACTTACGACAGTGAGATTATGATAAACACTCTTAGACTCGAAGCCAAACACCAGACTCCTGATCTTTTCTACTGCTGAAGAAACATGTCTGCTTGGGAGAACTGCAAGTAGTCCTGGTAATTATTACTCAGAGTCTGGTCAGACGCCTCAATATTGCTTAGACCCTCCAATCTACAAGTTTAATAAATTTGTTAGCCATTAAATTTCGGCCTTAAAAACAGATAAAATCTAAAAAAAATCCAACCCAAGACAGAAACAGCAGGTATTGATTTTTGTCTCCTTTATAGTGACCAATTACATACAGACTGTAACTGCAAAGCCACAGACAAGACTCAACAGAGGATGAGGACTCACTTTCCCTAAGGCCCTTACAGTCTAGTTCCTATAGGAAAATTCTACTTTATTTCATCTTAATTTTCTTTCTTATAGTACACATGATGTTAGCTGGCATCGTGTGTGCTCCAAATTAGTGTTCTAGATGTAGCATTTTCTTTTCTAAGTTTCAATGTAAACTACCAGAAAATGCTGGGTTTTATGAGTTAGCCAAACTGTCTTGATGATCGCAGAGACGACCATCAAGCTTACGACTGGACACTAGGTTGGACAGATACTCTCGAGCACTGTTCAATCAATGTTTCCTTTGACTTAGTCTCAATTGGTTTTGCTTCATTTGAGGTGGCCCAATACAGCAGAGCCTTGGTAGTCCCAATTGCTTTGTAAAATCTACTCGAAGAATTCCTCATGGACTACAAAGAGATTTAATTCTAAAAGCCTGATCTACCAGTTCACATGGGTTTCACAGAAGGATTATTTTATTCCAGTCCCAAGTCTTAAAAGACATAATGAAATAAAGGTAACTGCTGTAAGCAGTCAGATTTGCACAGTATCAAAGCACAATAATAGCAGTAAATGTGTACTTATATTTGAAGAGTATACTCATGAAAAGTTCTTCCTCTTAACTGAAGCCTTCCTCCCATCTAGTGGCTTGGAGATCAGTAATCTTTTAACCTTTTAGCAAACAAACGTTAAGTGTACTCATGCTGAAAACCATCAGATCACATGGCCTATTTCACCAGACATACTATGTTCTTTCCAGTTTGGCTAACTAGGATCAGAAAACTCAGTTATGTAATCTGAACAAAACACTCCATTTCTATGATACTAAGACAATTTCCTTTATCTATTTATTTTTTAAGCTCAGAATTCCCTGAGAATCAATTAAGACTAAAGAAACACTTCCCTTCAAAATGTTTGGAATTTAACTAGTTAGTCTATTATGAAGTTACAATATTTTACTATAATACAGTAAGTTACGTGAAGTCCAAGAGTAACATCTAATCGTATTCTTTGCTATGCTTCTCCAGAAATTAGTCACTGCTAACTGACAGTAAGAGTAAGACCAAATATACAAAACCCTGTTAAAGGCTATCAGTATCTATCATGATGGTCACTGTGGAAAAAAAATTATTTCACCGTTACAACTGTTCTTAAAACAATTTGAAAGAATAACACAAACCTCCCTTTTCTTAATTTGCAAAGCCCCTTCACTGCTGTCAAATCCCCATCAATAGACACTTACATGGCCATACTCCTCAAGGTCGCCTTTCCCTTCTTCAAGTGTAACAAAGGTCCCCGCTGGTGTCCTATGTAAAGAGAGCCGGCCCTTTTTCGACCTTTTGTTGGGATCAGCAACTGGGTCCTTAAAGACATTAACCTGAGAAATCCAAATTAGGAGAAAAATGATAAAGAATGTCTCTAAAAACACGGATACAGCTCAATGTGGGGACTCTCACCGGCACACACAAAGCCTTGGCTTGGACCACTAGCTAGACTCAAGTTTTGTTGTTTTTTTTTTTAAAGTGTATTATATACAGGTTTTAGAAGTCTATAGTGTTGAATATGTAACTACATCAGTCTACAACTGGCTGTTAGAAACACGAATCATTAATTAGCCTGTTTCCTTCAAAACAGTCATGCTGTGGAAACCCAAATCTTGGTTATCTTTTATAGGACGATTTAGAGAAATGTATCAAGTTGCCCTTACATAACAGATGTTCACAAACTTAGAGAGAACTAGGGTGTTTAAGATAAAGATACCTTGTCGTATAATCTTCCTCTTTCATTACCTCTTACCTTTAACCTAGTAAGAGGCTGGGATACAGCTCAGAGGTGGGGTGCTGGCTTAACATGAATGAGGCAATGTAAATGTGTATACACATAGACACGCACACAGACACACATACACACACAGCTGGAGAATCTGCTGGACATGGCGGCACAGACGTGTGAAGCACAGACAAAGGGGCTGCTATAAATTCTAACCCACCTGGGGTCACACCATGAGACCCTGACTCACTAGCCCACCCAGGGTCACACTGCAAGACCCTGACACAGAACAGTTACAAAAATGACTTCAAGAATCTGAAGACAGTACAATGTGTACTTTAGGACCAGAAAGGTAGGGGGTAAACTAAGCAGATGGCACCAGCAATGGAAGAGCAAGAAATAAGACCATCTTGGGACTCTCCAAAGGAAGGCAGATGTAGCACAAAGGGCTTCTTCAGGAGTTACTTATATTTACTGTTTACGTATGTGAAGGTGCTCAAAGCACAACTCTGTGGAGCTGGTTTCTCCTCCACCTCTATGTGGGTCCTGGGGATTGAACTAGCATGGGAAGAAAAGCCATCTCTGTTCTTCAGGACTCTTAAGTTTCCCTGACCCTTACTCCAGACTCCTCACTCAGCCTTTAAGAGGTGATGAAAGATGAAAGGAGTGGCTGCCCAGCTACACTTCAGCCACTGAACATGATTCTGGTATCGAAACCAGAAGCTCAAACTCCACCCTCATAATAGGGTCTTGACAGTGACATACTTGATCTTCTTTAGTATGTGATGACCATGTGGGCTGACAATCTTAATCTTACCCAAACAGAACCAACTTTTCATACAAAGGTATATATAATACCCTGGGACTGACTATCAACATCCTGTCCCTTAAATCATTCAGTTTATTGGTTCCCTTTCTCTTTGCTACTAGTTGACCTTTCTTCCCTGTTTCTAAGTTAGGTAGTGCCCATCAACATCTGACAGCCCTCTGACTGTGGCCCTCACTGCACTCTTCCTAGATACACACAAGCAAGGAGAAGGAAAGCTGAAGGACGTACCCCAAGGCCGTTGGTTACAACATAGCTGCACTTGAAGGAGCAATTCAAGAGGTCTCTGGTTAACTTCTGTAGCAGAGCACCGCCGGAACCAAAGGAGACATTCTCAATACTCCACTTCTTTTGTTTCATTCCCTCTACAATCTAGAAGGTTGAAAACAAAGATGCTGGAGGTTATTCTCAAAGGCCAATACTGTGAAACTCTTACAGCTGTTCTGTATCACTCAATACTTAGATACTTACAGGCCTTGGTTAGATAACATAACACGTTCTCTTTCTAAAGTCCCATTCAAAAGAGAAAGGCGTTAACATGGGTGCATGGAAAGAGGGGACTTCACTTGCAGTGGCCACTGTGGTTGGGATGTGGGGGTGAAGAGGTATGAGAAGACTGGCTGTATACACTTAAGGCTCTGTAAGCTCTTTCCTAGCCGCCTCAAAAATCACTGCCCAACACCGTAAACAAGGCTGAAATAGTTGTCCCAAATTACTATACACACTAGGGATTTCTAATCATCACAAGTAAATCCCAGTGCATTGTGTTACTATGTCTAACAACTATTATAAGCCACGGTAATGGATGTGTAACTGGCAAGAGCATGTAATACTTGCTTGTAGGTAATAGTACTGACAATCACCAAGTCATTTCAACTTGCCTGGTGGTCCAGTTATAGCCTTAAAATGAACCATTTTCACATTCTCCCCACATGTCATTTATATGTTTTCCAAACATACTAAGTCTCAAATTGATCTTTTCTCTTGATTTTCAACATCGTAAAAGGAATGAAAATCGCAAATAACATCATGTGTTACTACTAGTCCAACACAGAAGCATAATCATTTTTAAAATTCCAACCATCTATTTTTTTCTGTGGGTTTTAAAAAAAACTCAATGTTTTCCAGTTAAAAATTAAGGTAAATACATAGTTGATTTTACTGAAGTGATTCCTTTAGCTTTAGCTTTATACAAATTTGGTCTTGTGTCTATTTATTACTGTGCTCTGCAGGAGGCATGGAGGGCCTGTGCTCACAGAGAAGCACTAGAGAACCAGGCATGGAAACACACAGGGTTGTCTCTTCAAAGGGAGAGAAGTACATCACCTCATTTCTGCCCAGAGGCCAGGAGCAGATGTGGCTCATAGCCTAGTGACCTCTGCACTTCCTGTAGGGCTGAGACCACATTGGATCCTCTCTCAGACCCTTATAAGCCTGACAATCTACAGAATTTCTTTATGACAATTTATAGATCCCATCTTTATGGAAGATGTCACAAGCACTTTACAAACAGTGTCTTAAGCGTTATTGTACACACAAGACTGAGTTAGTATCGCCAGAAAAAAATTCCCCAAATTGTGCTGTACTTAAATAAGGCCTAAAATACTCAGAGTCAGACTCTTGAAGTTTGAATCAACAACTACTTAGTTGTGCTGAACTGATCTAGCTTCTTGCCTCCTGAGTTACTGTAAGCTGTGGTGGTCACAAACACCCTTCACCCCATTACCCAAACCCAAAGGTATCAAGGCCTCTAAACAGAGTTTGCACTGAGATGACCATGAAAGAAGTGAATTTCAATACAAAAGAAATGCAAGCAGAAAAGGGAGAAGACTGCTTCCCATGGAGAGGCAGGAGGAGAGTAAACGGCTTAAGACTCACCACCCAGCGTACAGCCATGAAAAGGAGAGCTGGATTTCACATCACTGTATGCCAGCTAAAGTTTCTCCACTCAAAGTTATAAAAAGTCAAAAAACACCCACAAATAAGTCAAAAGGAAAAAAAAACCAAAACAAAACAAAGTGTAAGTAAATGGGCAAATTATCAGTCTTATTTCATAACCCATTTTCGTATTTCATACAGAACTTTCATACATATTTAGGTTGGCTCAGGAACCCTTAGGATTTACTTATCATTCACGTAAGTTTTACTCCATTGTATAAGTGCTTTTCACATGTTATGTATTTATGTATGTCAAAAAAGTAACTGTTCTTAGCATTTATATCAAAGTTGTAATGCATAGGAACATCCAAGAGATGTAGGCAGAAGGGTTCCAAGATAAGCACTCGGGACCGCTGAAGGGAAGGGAAAGCCACACTGACCCGATAGTGCAGTAACAACAGAGAATAAAAGCCTTGGGAAACTCTTAGACTTCAAGGAAATCTAGGAAAAGGAGGCTTTTATGAGCTTTGAGGAGTCAGTACTATTTTAATGACATTAGGAAGTCATTCTAGTGGAGAGAACCTGAGGGCAGCCAAGGAGATCCAGTCCCAAGAACAGAAACAGGACACTGTATTTTGTCTACTAAAATGTGATTTTTGGCTTCTTTACAGTAGAAGCTAGAGCAGGATGCTGCAGGAAGAGATGACTGTTGACAGGGAACCTAAGGGTGAGGCTGGCAGTCCAGGAAAGGCCACCATTTGTTAGATAAAGCACCCCTCCCCATTTTTACCAAAACTAAAGAATCTCTTTAGCATATGTTGAGAGAAACCTGTTAAGATGAATACCATTTCCTGTGTCTAAAAACACGAGACTTAGTTCCAACATGAAAACCTCAGGCATTACCCTCTACATGTGGATTTCTTCCACCTGCTTTGCTTTGAGAACCAATTTAAGATATTCTTCCTGTACCTGTAAATGTATTAGCATCAACAGAAAACAACTTGTCACAACCTTCAGTTGTCATCCTGACACAAGCCTAGAGTTACAGGGAGAAGGAACTTCAACTGAAGAATTGCCTATGGCCAGGTCTATGGGACATTTTCTTAATTGCTAACTGACGCAGGAGGGCCCATCACACTGTGAACAGTACCATTCACAGAGAGATTGGCCCAGGCTATGCTGAGAAAGGTAGCTGAAGAAGGGGTTTAGAACAAGTAAATGTGGCAGCCCCAATTTCTATACTCAAGGTTCTCCGCCATTCCCTGTAGGCTGTCCTACCAATACTTAGTCCTTCTCACACAACAGCGTCTAATGTCCAAAGACCCAGTGCCTTGAAGCAGAGGGAGTTCCCATTTAAGCAAGGTAGTCTAGTCTGGGAGAATAGGGAGAAGCATTTTCATTCTGTTCCTGCAAAACTCCAGAGACCTCACTCTGGAACATAGGAGTCCGTAGAAATATCATTATACATCAAAGCTCTCATTTTCAAATCAATCTTTTGAAATTGATGTAATCTGGATACTGACTTGAAGTCACACTACCTTACAGTTTCTTTGTCTGCTGTAATAAAAGAACCTGAGAAAGCAACTAAAGGAGACAGGTTTATTTGGCTCACAATTCCAAGTTACCGTTCCTCACCTTGGGAAGTCAAGAAAGTACAGGACCTAAAACCAGAGAATTGTCCACAACGGGTAGGTCTTCCCACCTCAATGAATGTGATCAAAATACCACCCCACCAGTCCATACACAAACCTGACCTGGATAATCCCTCACTGGGACCCTGTTCCCAAGTCAATCTAGCTAGATTCTGTCATTCTAGCAATGAACACCAATTCTCATACATACTCTGGGCTCTTCAAACTAAAGCCTTTATTTTTCTTTAGAATCCTGTCAGAAGGTAGCTAGTGAGGCCTGGAGAAACAGGCTTTGGCTGCTGTTTAGTATTTTAAGCTAATATTATTTCTAAACCTTAAATACTACACCAAAAGTATTACCATTATAAATATTTAAATAAGACAATTGCATTTAAAATGTAATGGGCTGTTTATGAATAAAGAGCTGTTTCAAGAATGGGGATTTCGTTATTGGGACATTCGTGTAAAACACAAACCTCCTGTAAAGTGTTGATATCCACTCCATCTCCTTGAATGACTCTAAGATACGGTGGCAGCAACTTGTAGCCTTTTGAGTTCTCCGTAACAGGAAACTTCTTGCCTAAAATATCTAAGACCTGTGTGAGAAAAACCCATGACATAAGTAACTAAAATTGGGGCAGGCTAGGGGGTGCTCCCCAAGCTAAAAGAAATATTTTTCCTTGTTAAAACAATTTTGAGAAGTAAAAAAATTCTATTATTTAATCTTAAACCATGTATAAAATTATTATATAAAGTTTGTTCCCAATACTTCTCTTCCCTAGTTAATTTATGCCATTGAAGTTGCACAAAATCCTTTCCATCTTTCAAATTATGATTCAAGAAAGAAAATCTGTAATATTAAACCAACATATATTTAAAGAAGAATGTAGGGAATGACACAACAAATTCATAATTATGCCTTTGATTTGGGTTTATTCTGCTTGGCTGACATGTGTCTGACATTTGGGTCACAGTGCTGAGAGAAATGCAACCGTCACGTTAAGAACGAACAAAGTGTATATAATGTGTAGTTGCCTCCCTCATGCTAACTCATGTAGTGTTTAAGTCACTTCTCAAGCCGATGACTGCTGCTTAAGACTGGACAGCAGCTCAAACACGTAACACACATTTGAACTTGTTCAGGAAAACTTGGTCAGACGGAGAAGACCTATTGGACACACTCCTTTCAGACAATAACTACTCCCTGACATAAATTGCTTAAAGATCCTAATAATAAAAAAAAGTCCAGGTAAGTGGCTTTATTTATTCTATGCCTATCACAGTGGAAATGTAAAAGCTGTTTTGTTTGTCAAAAGTGAAATACTTCAGGCTAAGGCATTGACACTGGGCTGTTTACAGAATATAAAAAGACCTCCGGTAATCTATGCTTTCACGTCCTACAAGTGAACAGTGACATACCATCTGCTCAGCTGACGGGCCTCACTGGATACTACGACTCCACTCCACGTTCCTCAACCTTGTCAGGTCATTTCCTCCTTTACAACAGAGATGGTGAAAGCTACCAGAGGCAGGTAGGCTGGCTTGCTTCCTTTCTTTCTTTCTTTTTCCTTCCTTCCTTCCTTCCTTCCTTTTTTTTTTTGATAAGATTAAAGCTAACATTTTGGTGTAAAGCACCGCACAGTTCTCTAACAGAAGGCATCAATCAACTCCTGCTGTGAATACTCTGTAAAAGGGAAATCAGGCCCTGAACACCAAGGCCTTTCTCTCCTTATTAAGAAGCAGTGTTATCTCCAGTCACATATAACTTGAAAAGCAGTTTTGAATCATCTGTATTCCTTGGTACCCGGAAGATGCTTCTGTTCTAACAATGACTTCTAATAAACGGAATGAGCCACGAGCAGTCTGACTGACGGCGATGCTGCCAATTCTGAAGGCACGTAAGGAAGTAGTAAGCAGCCCTTAATTGTCTACTTGACAATATATAAATAAACTAACCTATCCTTTCTCTGCAATTAATGTGTGACCTTGGGCAAATCTTTTGCTCTCAGTCTCTTGAGTTAAAACTCTGAAAACTTGAAGACTTTTCCAGAGAGCCTTGAAACAATGTATATATAAACGAGTAGTAAAGCAGCTGGTGTCCAGGCGTCCTAATAATATACATTACAATTTACCTTCAATACAGTGTCAAGCGGATTTCCAGAATCAGGTCTGATGATTAGCGGTGCCTCTGTACTTCTCGATACGATTAGATGTCTCAGGTCTTCACCCCATATTTTCTCACACGCATTATAAATGTCATAGCTATCACTGACCACAGACACAGGCACTGATGAGAACTGCGTTACTATGTGTTCAAAAGCATCTTTTTCATGGTCTTTCCCCCAAGCTGTTATGGTACTAGAAGACAAAATGAAGAGACAGACTTACTGAGGCAGACATATGATCTATTTCTGAAACATCATTAACCACTTGTTCCTTCTACCACATCTCCAGTGTTACAGGGAAGGAGCTCCCGTGCAGTAAGTGTACATCAGAAGGCAAATGAGATATTTGGGCCAAAGCACTCCTTGGCCAATTTGTTTTTAATACTAAAAGTTGATTATATTCAGCTTAGTAGTTAGTATTGCTTAGTTCTTAAATCAATAGTTAATCAGTAATAAACTGGTTTTTGTTTCAGAATCCTTCAATCGACTCAATAAAAAGCATGTGGAGCTAGCCCTCTGTACTTCATGCCAGATGGTGAACAGGATGATACACACTTCCAGTTTTGCTTGGCAATGCTAGCACTTGGTTCTTTTCTATGAATTTCTGAAACGGTATACCAAAAGACATATATGTTTTTTCTTTTTAACCTTGCAAAATCTTGTATTTAAAAGCAATTATCTAATACTTTATCACAGTATATACATTCAAATAACTCTAACTATACCTGTTATATCTTAAAATGTACAGTAACAGGCAGCGATGTAGTTAACCTATAGGTTTTTTGCTTATTAGTTGTGCTCAAGGAGCGAGAATCTTAACAGTTGGTTTGAACATAATGTAATTTAAGAAAGAAAAGAAAATGTAAAAGTTTCTACTAGGAAGCCGTATTTCGTTCATCCTTAAGTTGATTTTCTCAGGCACTCCTTGGTGAGGATGGAAAGCCAACTAACAGAACTAACTACATCATTTAACTCAGAAGTTGATATTTTATATTATTCTTTTTATCCTTAAAGAGCTAACTAAGGTAAATGCCTTTTTTTTTCCTGTGAACAGCTGTTAGGAGTAGCTGGAATGTGCATTTGAAGACTGTAAGACTACACTCGTTGAAACTGAGAAAGGCCTGTTTATACAAGTCATGTCATAAAGAATGCTCTTCTTAACAAACCAGGAACCATATCACATCTCTACTTCATGCAGTTGTCTGCACGCTACAGGGACGACACAGATGAGAAGCCTGCTTTCATCAGAACTGCTCTGTCCTAGGACATTTACGTCAGAGAATTAAGCTCAGTGATCACCAGCCTTGGAGAGATTCACAGCGCAAGAAGCAACTCCTACAGTCCGGCATCACTGCTTATGTAGCTCAACTTGACTGACTCAGTCTCAACAGTATAAGACTGCTATTCATGTGTACAGGCCTTTTACCCTGTCAATCTCAGTCACTCTCACCAGGAGGAGTTTGGGAATTTCTTCATCTCCCTGCTGCTCTCCGTTCTCCTTTATCCTCTCAGGAACCTGGCTCTGTTACAGACTGGAACTCTTTATCTACTCCACAGACCTGCTGTGTGGACAGCACTTCTATGATCACAGCCCTGTGTTACTGATGGCATTTCCCCAGACTCCTGTCATCAGATTAGGCTGACACTGTTCCAGGATCCGAGGGGAGAAGGTGCGTAACTGAATCACAGTTTACAGTAGCAGTAATGCTTTAGAGCTATTTTAGATGTTAGATCATTTATTCTAAACGGCCTTCTGTTGTAAAACAGTAGCTTCTCCTTTTGTGTGGTTGAATAGAGGAACGGAAGGAAAGAGAGATAAATTGTGCGCCCAAGGCTACCTACCCACTGTGTCAGCTGTTAAGTCAAGCAGGCTTTTAGTCAAATACAGAAAATATTACAGGATCATAAACCACACCAGACTTCCATCCTGTGCATGCATGCATCCTTTTCATTTAACCCAGAAAGAAGCCCTAGGAGACTAGACCCATGATATACTCATATGCTTATTACTTCTAAACTTACTTACTAGATAGCCAACTATATGATTACTACATTAAAAATTTAAGAAACATGAGTATAGATAAATAAAAACACAAATAAGTTTCATCAGCTAACACCCATAATTTTCTGTGGCTTAATCTTAAAACTTTTATGAAAAAGGACTCAACGTGCCTTCCTATACAGCAATGTCCTTAATGTTAGCCAAGAATCTATTCTGTGTCACAATTCAAGTAATCTATTTTAGTAATTTTATCTTGATTATCAACTTCTTTGTATTCATTTAACCACTTAGCTCCAGACCTAATCTTAGACTGTTTCCTACACTACACTTCCTAGAAATCCTAGCTTCTAGTGTTTCTATTTTCCTGCTACCCAAATGACCTAAAATCTATCTCTAATATATCATTTGCTCAAAACTTCAAGATCTACTTCTTTTTGAAAATGTCTAATTAATAGTAAGCTAGAGCTGAATATAATCACAGCACTTTGGAAATGGAGACAGGAGATTCAGGGGATCAAGTGACATAACAAGTTCAAGGCCAGCCTGGGCTACAGGAGACCCTGCATTAACAAACAAACAAACAAACAAACAAACAAACAAGCATGAGGTGCACAGTTAACATTCAGCATTAAGGTTCCTAACAAATCAACTCTCACTCAACTTCTCAACCTCTTTCAATATACTTGTTTCAGCCCTTAGTCCCTAAAGCATGCATACACTCCATCATAATGCTTGGCAGACAGTAAAACATGAAAAAGTATTACTCAGAAAATGTTCAACCAAATTTTATTATTCCCTTATGAAGTCAAGATTCTACATATTGTCCCTATAAAAGCTCTTTTGATCCGGACAATGGATATGAACCTTTCTCAACTTGTTTGAGACTACTACACCCTAATTGTGCTTCTTTAAATAAAAATGCTTAGCAAACAGAGCAGACTGTTAGCAGTGTACTATTTTTATCTTGAGAGGGTCAGCTTTGTATCTTTCTGTCCCTAGCAGCACCAAGCAGACTGCCTTGTACATGAGAGCCAGTGAGTTAATATGTATCAGTGATAAAGCTCAGTATGTAAGATATACTAAGTATATATACTGGGTATATAATAACTTCCTTTTAAATTATTATTAGTAAAATGGTTTTTTTATCTAGAATTGAAGATATAGGGTCTAGATGACAATTTCCCGGGCAGAGATAAGTGAGATCACATAGAAAAGCAGGGAAAGTAAACAGTACTCATGGTGGTCCCAGGTTCTAGTTAATGAAGAAAAATCTACCTGCATACTCAGTATAGCAAATGAACAACCATTCCTTAAAATAAAACCTATATGGCAACTGTTAAGTGTTACGAAAGGTCTTCAATTCTTTTACTGGAAAGGTTTGAAATTCCTGCCCTGCTGGATACTAATCTTTGTAAAAAAATGTGTGCATCCAATTTGTACTGTCTGTGAAAGTTTATTTAGCATCTGGCTGTGTTGTCAAGTAAGGTGTTGCTGAGTTACAAATAACAAATTCAAACAAGTTTCAGAAAGCAATTTTTGTTTGTAGGGACAGAGATAGAACCCAGAGCCCTGTGCATGCAAGGCAAGTGTTCACACAGCAAACAGGAGGACGAGAACAAACTCAGTTTTACCTGTGCTCTGCCGCTGGGACAGAATAGCCGGGAACAGGGTCTTTTGTCCCATAGTACTTTTTAATTAGAGCAATTCCCGCCACAGTATCTGTTCCTTTGAAGTTAACCAAATGAGCAGAGGCCCCTATGCCAGCAGTCTGGAAGATCAACCACAAACTGAAATTCAGAAAAGGAACGTAACATCCCATTTGCCTCATCCCACTTCTGGACCTCTCCCAGGGTCTTTACCCTTGCGTCAGCATCTGCTGCACCTGTGTCTACCCCTCCATCTAATACATAAAAACTGGAACATGTGCTGAGAGGTATATTCCATGTACCAGGAACAGGATGACACACAATAGGTATGCAGCTATCTGTTGCTATGCCTCCAGAACTGGAAAAAATGGCCTACTTAAAAGCAAGCTCGGTCCCAGTGATAATTCTAGAAGTTGAAAATGGCCTCTCACTGCAGTGATTTAGATAAGAATGTTCCATATAGGGTCAGATATTTGAACACTTGGTCTCCAATTGGTGGTGAGCTTGGGAAGGTTTAGGAGGTACAGCCTTGCTGGAGGAAGTGCATCACTGCAGGAGGCTTCCAGGCCTCATGGTATTTCCAGTTTTCTCACTCTGCTTCATGCTTGTATTTGAAGCTGTACGCTCTTGGCTCCTGTTCCTGCTGTTCCACCTCCTGCCACGAAGGCTCTCCTACCTTTCTTCCATCTGTTGCTTCTGGTACTGATACTTTCTCATAGCAACAGAAGTAGCTAATACACCACTGACAATTGGCATCGTATTCCATGAGGCTCACTGGTTCCTTACCTCTTGTGAAGAGACTCCTCTGTAACCAAAGTCATGTAACTTGTATTCCAGACCATCTAAGTTACCAGAAGTTTCTAACAAATATTTGGCCAGTATTTTCTTCTGCTCTCTTGAATTTGTGGCCACTGTAATTGGATACCAGGACTGAACAAGAATAGTCTGTAACAAAAAATAACCACATTGTTAACACAAAATATTGGGCCCCTTCTGGGGGAATCATAGCTTTCTTAGAAGGTACATCCTGTACATCCAGACTCTTAGAAACTTCACTGGGCTCTGAGGCAACAGATAGGATGTGCACTACAGATGTAGCCATCTGAGGAGATAGGATATATATTACAGATGTAGCCATCTGAGGAGATAGGATGTGCACTACAGATGTAGCCATCTGAGGAGATAGGATATACATTACAGATGTAGCCATCTGAGGAGACAGGATGTGCACTACAGATGTAGTTCATTGCTCAGTTACTGTAAGCAGAGACAAGTGAACTCTCTAAGCCTTGAGGAGACAACTCCAAACAAAAGTTTTGATTCAAAGCTCCACAGAAGCAAATCATATTTTGAACGTCTGATGAGGAATCAGTTAATACTGAGGCAATATCACATTGTCCTACCGTCCCTAATGCTTGTTCTTGATTTCTTTACTTGTGTGGACCTGCACCAAATAGGGCCACAAACCAGCTGTGACTTATGCACTAGACTCTACTAAGTAATCATTTAAAGTAGTCATGTCTTTACTCCTTTAGACTGACTTGGTTCTAACAGGGCTACTGATATTAGACAATTCTACTTAGAGACCCATGCTTAGCTTTTATCAAAGCTTGTTATAAGAAAGCTGTGTGAAACGTTTATGTGAGGAAGTGTTAGAATTCTTAGGTTCTTACTTTCTAGTAAGAACTATTCTTCAGTTTCACATTTTTTCTTGACTGCCAGGAAACTAATTCCAAATTCAGGCTGATGTGTAACCACTGGAATCATACTAGTGAATTTGGCTTGGGAACTTATTACACTTCATTCTAGAATGATAAATTTCCATTTTTATGTTCTAAGCCTGATAGTATACTATCAGATGCAGCCTCCAATCTACTTTAGAAGAAGCTAGAATATTACTAAAATGGTAATGATTTCTGAGCTGGATAAAAAAAAAAAGAGTTCATTTCTGATATAAATTTTATAAACCAAACTTACTAAATATAAGTTAAGTGATCAGTAAACAAATGGAAAGAGATTATTTCATCTTAGACACGACAATCTACTCATCTAAAACAAACAAACAAACAAACAAACAAACAACAAAACAACCTACTCCGGCTTTCGACTCCTATGGTTAAACCAGCATGGCCCTCCAGGCTCTTCCCATTTGAAGCTCATTCCTTGATTCTTGGGCTATGCTGTGATCAATCATGTCTACCTCTTGTCTCTGTCCATCCCTCCGTCCCTTCTGTCCCTAGGCCTGTCTGCCTGAGAGGCTGCCTGGCTTAGCTGAATGCAGGTGTTTACATCCAAGCAAGACCCGAGGAACATCTGGGGATCATAAAACCACATGGAGCACTAGTTGTGTAAAACTACTAAGTCTGGGAAACTTTGCTAGACAACGAAGCTGAAGCAACGCTCACCTCTGACCCATCTGCTCTCAGAATGGCTCTTCTGATCCCACTGCCAATCATGACCTTCCTAACTCCAGGTGCTAGCCTCTGTGGCCTGGGCTTCACACTGTCACTGGATATCATTCCAACGTGAGCTTAGGCAGGTTTTATCATGCTTGACCCTTATGGTCTGACTCCCCCTCCACAACACCCTCACCCAATACCTGTAGCCATTTTGTCCCTGTCTGCCAGCTATTTCATATAGATGGTGTAACATGCCTGCCAGTCATTGACAGAGAGAAGTGACTTGGCTTAGAGCAAGGACATCCTGACCACATATCCTGTCTTGTTCCGTACGAATGTTCTGTATGAGATTTGCTAATCTTAAGAAATTCCACAAAGCTTTATGTAGGACCCATCAAATCAAAGGTCAATATGAACCGTTATGTCTAAATATCTTGAGTCAGAGCTGACTACCGGGCAGCACTTCCTACACCTATGTATGAGCTCACTGTGGTTCTTGTGGCTGACACTGAAGAATGCTACTAATAAGCCAAAAGGTTATGATTACAATACTCATGCTCTGTTATCTCAATGTTCTGCTATTCCCCTGTCCACCACCCATCCACCACCCCCTTCCTTACTCAGGACCAACCAGTTTAAAGGTTAGCTGATAAGACTTTGCCTAGTAAGCCAACTGCTCCCCTCCTTGCTCTTTAAACTTTTGAACCTGTTTTGTCCTATAGAAAGCTAACCCCGAGAACTGACTAGTAGCACAATTAGTCCTTTTTGCGGTCCTGAACATTCAGTATTATTATGGTGTGTGTTCAGTAACTATTTTCATTTAACTGAGATCAGTGTTATATGGTTGAGTGGTGATTCCTGAACCTCAACATTTACTAACTAGTTACTTTCAATTAAGACAGGATCTCCCTGTGTTGTCTAAGTTGGCCTTGAGCTTGTTACAGTCCTGCTTCTGCCACCATGTCCACTCCTCACAAGGGTTAACTACCATTTGCCTGCTTTCTACGAGGTATGGGAAGGGATGACAATTCAAATGGACGGAGGTCTTCTGGTCTTGCCATTTTACTGCCATAAGCATTCCTCTCACCGTAGCTTTCATTACACCGCCGCCTTGGCTGAACTATGTCCCTCAGCTCTGCCCCCCCCCTTATTAAAAGCCACCCCCCAATTTTATAATTCCTAGGACAGAACTACCCATTCTTCTAGTACCAACTCAGCAGACATTTTCCATGAGACTCATATTCGTGGTTAACTAACAAGCTGCAACTCTCCCATAAAGGACCTGTATAAGGTATATCTTCCTCTAATTTTTGTGCCAAGCATTGTGTTGAGTGATAGGTGGACAGATGGATTTAATTTACTTCTTGGATCAAATTTAATCAGCTCTACATTTGTTTGTTTTTTTCCTAGAGTCTTGTGATGTAGCCCTGGCTGGCCTTGAACTCAGAGGCCTGAGTGCTGGGATTAAAGGCACACCTGGCTCACCTCTGTATTTTAATTAAGCTCAGTAGTCAGTTCTCTCCAGAAATATGACAAAGATAAATAAAGCACAACCTGAAAAACTCTAGCTGAGTTATCCCACAAAGACTGACCTTAGCCCTGAAAGGAGAGAAATTACTATCATACAGTGATCCTGCACGGAACCAGCTTAGTACACTGCTGTGAAACCACCCCCTTTACAAAAGACCCTGTAGGGAAGAAGCAGAGGGGGTGAGGAAGGAAGTTAGTTTGGGCTAATCCAAGTCTACTAAGTAGGCAGGCCTTGATGGCAGCTTCTGCAAATAGCAACATCCTCACACAGATCAAGACTGTTTGATAACTTTTCCTTTAGTGCTTATTACCATGTCACTTACATTAACTGAAATGGTGTGGCTGTTCTACCTGGTCACCTAGCAGGCCTCGGTTTCTCCATCTTTGAAATTATCTTTTAGTAGCAGAAACGATTCATTATGGGTTTTTTTTTTTGGGTTTTTTTTTTTTTTTTGTCAGCAGGGAGTATCTGGCCTAATGTGCTCGTTCCTCAGCCCCTCTGTATGCCTGAGATGGTTTGCAGAGCTCCCAGCTTCTCTTAAACTAAGCTGGACATCTGGTCTGAAAGGATTAAGGCTTCTCCTGGTACCAACGCTCATGCAGGTGAGTAGCCGTCATGAGGTTATTCATGATTTCACATACATACTCCAAAACAGAATTGAACCTCTTTGGTGTTCTGTTAAATGTTTTAAAGGAAGAGCATATTCAAGTTCGTAAGTAGTGTTTGCTGTGTCTGGCAACAGATTTTAAGTACACAGTGGGAAACTATGCTGAGGACTGGTGAGAGTAGGGATGAATTTCTTCAAAGATACAGTGACTTCACGTCTGTTTAGCAATGTGGGTGCCTTTGTGGAGGCTGGCTGTTCTCTTCTATCCTCTGCTTTGTCCCCTTGAAGAGATGGAAATTTCTCTTTTGAAGTTGGAACCCATTGATTTTTGGTGAGGCTGACTGTCAACAAGCTCTAGCAATTTCCCTGTCCATCCTCCCTACCCCCACCTCTAGCCAGCACTGGTGTTGCAGGTGTGCATAGCCTTGCCAGCTATTTGTGTGGTTACTGGACAATGGGCTTTAGATTCACACTGGTGCAACAGCAGATACTCTTATTAACCACCACTCTAAGCTGACTGATTTTTTTTCTTTCCATCTTCACACTGTAGTTTCTTTGTAAAATACACCAAACAGTCATTCTCAGAAGACGATAAAGCAAAGCTCTAAAGGGCAAGGTGCACTATTTAGTCATGTTCCTCCCCGTTTCAAGTTTTCAAGTATGTGGAGTATGTGTGTGTAGGGTACCTGAGCTCCATGTTGGGAATCATCCAGGATTGCTCTTCCATCTTATCCACTGAGACAGGGTCTCTCAATCAAACTCAGAGCTAGTCTTCCTGACTAACTTGCTCTGTGGATTCCCTATATCTGCCTTCCAAGGCTGAAATTACAGGTGGGCTCTCAATCCCACCTAGCATTTACACGGGGTCTTAGGATCTGAACTCCCATGTTTTGAAGATCGTGAGGCAACCACTTTAACCACTAAGCCCCTCCAGCTCCCATTCCCCTACTCTTTACCTACCTTTGGGGAAGTCCACGTCATCCCAGGACTTACTGATGGACTACTCAGTTGCAAACTAAAAGTGATCCTTGTGCTTGGTTGGCTTTGAAAATGAAATGCTCATCTGAATGTACAAGCTGAGATAGTGGTTGAGAACCATTCTACTATAAGGTGGGGGGACACAGTTTAATGCAACAAGTATATGTTTAGCAGGTACAAGGCCCTGTGCTCTGGGTTCCATCTCTGTACCACCAAAACCAAATCTCCCAAACCTTTCTCTTATTTTTGTGGTTTTATAGTCTTTCAAAATCAAAATCTCTGAGCACAAACTAAGATTCTCTGTCATTGACTTGCAGATCACAGTTCATTCCAAGTTTTACTATATAGTATAGACATTACTTTCATCAATACTGAAATGCTGGTGTTAACTGTGTAAACACCATTTAGCAATGTGGTGGGGTTTTTTTGGTTTGTTTGTTCTTGTTTTAAAGAATTATTTTTCATATATAAGAGTAGTGCACTGTAGCTGTCTTCAGACACACCAGAAGAGGGTGTCCAGATCTCATTACAGATGGTTGTGAGCTACCACGTGGTTGCTGGGAATCAAACTCAGGACCTATAGAGAACAGTCAGTGCTCTTAACTGCTGAGCCATCTCTCCAGTCCCCAGCAATGTGGTGTTTTATTGTTGCTTGCTGGGTTATTTCCCCCACAGATAACTTTATAGTAATCCATCTCAAGAAGCCAGTATTATCATCACCAAAACTAAACCGTGGCAATGTAGAACCACTTAAGGAACAGCCTCCCCCCCCCAAAAAAAATACACACACACACACACACACACACACACACACACACGACTACATATATGCCCCTCTCTTAGATTTAGAAGTTAAACAGTATCATGTCTATATTTAGAAGCTGAATCCCCCCCCCCCGTCTCTCTCTCAAAATCAGTGAATGAATTTACTCTAATTGGAATAGAATGGCCACCAGAAGTCTGTAGTTATTAAGCTAGTATACATGGAGAATGACAAGGGGTTAGCTGGCCTGGTGTAGCAGCTGCTCGTGAGGCAGAGGAAGGAAGACAGTCAATTCAAGGTCTGCCTTAACTGCCACTTAAGGTAACAGAGAAACCTTGCCTCAAAAAACTTTTTGAATACAGAGATGGACATGTAGTTTCCTGGGAGAGTTGCCTAGTGTGCAGTAAGCCCTGGATTCCAGCTCTAGCAGTGCCAAAAGAAACATGAAAAATGTAAGTAGATGCCAACTGAGCTTTAAGCAACCAATCAGTCATCTGATTTAGACAGAATCTCCTAAGATCAGAGTTCATTCAAGGACCTCAAAGTATCATTTCGTGACGAGGAAGCTGAAACAGGAGATGACTATAGATTACACAGCTTTACAAGTAGAGGCAAACTCACCAGATTCCTACTTCAGTGATTGATCTCTTATCTTTAGTCACACACACAAAAACAACAACCAACTCAAACCAACCAACCAAAAAACAACAAATCAGAATTCTGAAAAATTCTGGAAAAAAGCAAAACCCTACTCACCTCAATCCAATTGGTAAGCCAGTAGCACTCTGGGTCTGTGTTTTCCACTGTGAACAGCACGTTCCCTCTGGGGATGACAGAGCCCTCGGGAACAGCTTTTACTTCAATTGGGAGATGACCATCGTATTTCTGGCAGGAGGCAACAACGCATTCATTCATTCATTCGATAGGTGATATTCAGCTGCCTGTTATATTGAGGTTTTTTTTTTTCTTTACATTTTATGGAAACTAAATTTTGGCACTTCAGAAAGTATAGATGTTGATAAATCATTAGCAGTAATAATCTAGTTAGTGAGTGTATCCTGCAGCTTCTAAAGTGAGTTAGAATGATTAACAACTTAGGCACCAATCCAGCTCTTTAAATTCACGCTGCTTCTGCTAAGAACACCTAACATTTACAACCAACATGGATCAAAACAGCATTTCCCCCACTTGTTCGGAAAAGTAAGAATAAGTTCATTCTAACATACTCTAAAATTATCCTACCAAACAACATGCTCAGCCTAGGTCCTTTCCATAGATGAAAAAAGGAAGAAAGACTACAGACTAGTGTTAGAGAATACATACAGAAGAGGAATCACTAACCATAGAAAAATTTTTTAAGTTATAGCCCCCATAACCTCATGTATTTGATACTTGGGCCCCAGATGGTGGAACTGTTTGGGAAGGATCAGGAGGTGTGGCCTTGTTGGAGGTGTGTCACTTAGGGGTGGGATGGACATTTCTGCCTTGTGGAGAAGGATTTCCTGCATACATAATCAAGACTGGCCACTAGAAATTACAGACTCATCACTGCATGCTATCTTCACAGAGACCCTTTTAGAAGGGAATGATGGCAAACACACGTTAGCTCAGTAGGCATGCTTACTTAGATATGCAATATGGTATGGTTCTGACTTTATCAAAGACCCACACGTACCACATTTTAACATAAAAACACAAAACTCATTTTACTACAAGCTACAAGTATTTCTAATGCTATGGGTTTGCTATGCTGTACAGCATATTCTAATTTTAGTGTACTGCAGTAATACAGAAAACACTAGACTAAGAATTGCTTTTATAAATAATTCAATTTCCAGTATCTGGAAGTTCAGGACATTATGGTAAAGTGGAGAACAAGCATCACCTCCAAGGACCCACAGCAAACGATTCTGACTACTTGCTGAGAGACAATTCCCAGAATTATGTTGTAATAAATTTACAGTATCTATTCTGAAACTGCCAAGTAACCATATCCTTTAAAAATTATTAGTCAATTTCCATTTCCATTTCTAAGGTATGTTTTCTAGAAATGTATTAAATTATCTTTCAAAAAATGAGTCATTTAAAATTTAAGTCACACAGCATGTTACTTAGGTCTACTGTAAACTATTGGTTAGTGATTCATACTATAAGAGAGAACCAAATGTTACCTACAGATTATATATCTAAAAATAACCATTATATTGAGATCATCAACAAAAAGCTTTATAGTTGAATTTTCTATTCAAATTCCATGGCAAGAAATTTTGAATTAAATCAAAACCAAAACAAATAAAAACTGACAGCCACTTTTACCTCAAGGATGTAGTTCCATCCTTTTTCATTAAAGACATCATCTTGGAAATGTTCTCGGTACACTTCTTTGGCCTCCTGGATTTTCTCTTTGGTCACTACTTTACCTGGAAGCATACAAAGGTTGTGTTTACGTTCTGAACTGCTGAGTCACTACAGAACGTTTTCAGCTCTCTCACCCCTGTCATGACTGAAAGGTACTGGGAGGATGAACCAATTCCACCAGGTCAAGAGCAGATGCAGAAAAGGAACTGTACTTCCAGGAGTTTACCCTAAGCACAAATCTTCATTTATTTTAAAAGCACAGGGGCAGATACGCATAGTGATTCAGGCTCATAAATGAAGTACTCAGGAAGCCAGGGCAGGAGGATCATGAGTTTTGAGGCCAGCTTGGGTTACATGGTGAGATTATGTCTTGGAAAACTAAAACCAGCAAGTGAAGAATGGAAAACCGTTACATAGTATCAAAACAAAATAAACAATGCTCTTAGAGATCCTGAAACCTAAGACAAGTACCAGCTTTCTTTCCAGGTGCACTTTCTTCAGAGATGTCTCTGAGGTGGGGAAAAATCAGTCATTTTCACAATTGGTAAATGTCTGCCCAGTCTCAGTTTTAGCCAGCTTTTCCATCCGTACAATGAGGATGGGGTACAGTACCTACTTAAAGGACGGTGAGAAGAAATACATGGCTTAAGATACACAGCTACTTAGAACACTGTCCTGGAGCAATTTCTTCAAGTACAGATAGGGGTGGGAAACTAAATGGGAGGTAGGCAGTTTTATAAAGATTTGACAACAGTAAAATCTTCTGAATGTACAAGCACCAGAAGTTAATTTAAAACCAAATCATGAATTTAAGGTGGTCTTTGGCAGTGTTCACCTGTGTTGGATCATGCAGCTTTATCCAGTGGGGCCTAAACACATGTGCACTTTGCAGTGTGCATGCTGTCACACCATACAATGTTAACAAATGCTGCCTAAAATATCTTCCTCAGCTTTGAAACAAACTGCAGTATTTTTACTGCATATACAACATTCTCTGCCCTTACAGAAACACAATGGTTTAAGCACAGAAAATAGATTTTTAGTGTTTTCCTACTGCATCCCCTTAGTATGCAGTTTAAGCTAGTGTATGTTTCTACTGTACTGTGTTACAGTGTTTGATTTTAGAACTGTTGTTTAAGTTGCTGATCTGAGTTTCATAAAAAAATTCTTTATGCATTTGACTTGGGATTAGGACAGAACTCCCATCAATTTATGAAATGGCCCTAAAACACCCTTCTGCCATTTGTACTACATATTTACATGGAGTGGCAGTCTTAGCACTGGTGATTAGAAAATCAAAATACTGACTTTAAAATATGTTAAAGATTCTCTATATTCTTCATCATCAACTATTCAGCTAAGACTGAAATCTTTAGGTAAAAATAAGCACAGGCACATTAATGTTTAGTCCTTATTAAAAGGTAACATCAGATGTATTATCAAGTCTTTTATTTTTTTAAATCAGCTAAATGTTTGCTTTGTGTATCTGTTTTATATACTTGTAAACATTCCTTGGGTTAAGGAGGAATTGCCAATGGTAGAAGTTTGAGAAGCAGCATTCTAAAGTAGGCAACTAATGGAGCACCTGTGCACATGCGTGTGCATATGTCTGTGTACACATGCAAAGTAGGCAATGCAGCATGTATTGCAGCATGTATCCACGTGTGGGCAAAGCAGGCAATGAATGGAGCACATGTGCATGCAGAGCACGCAATCGATGGAGCACATATGTGCAGTTGTGTGCAAAGTCGCAATCAATGTAGCATGTGTGCACATGTGTAAACGAAGTATGCAATCAACGAAGCATGTGTGCAGAGTAGGCAATACAGCATGTGTGCATGTGTGTATACAAAATAGGCAATCAATACAGCGTGTGTGCAGAGTATGCAATGTAGCATGTGTGTATACAAAGTAGGCAATCAGTGCAGCACACATATGAATACTATTTATACGTAATAACCTAAAGTTACAAAACTGAATAGAAATTCACAATCTAGAAACAAATATAAACTACTGCATTTACTTAAACTATCCTGTGTCGTCTCTTTTTCATACAGTTTAACTTTTACACTTAGCTGGGTTTTCAGTAATGCAGCATGTCTAACCTTCTGACCTTAAAATAGCTATCATTTGCAGAAAAATTAAACTTAAATCTGTACTCAATTGAAATTATTCTAGATGTGTAAGGTCTTTGGATCTGATTCTCTGCCTAGAAACTCCATTACATAATATGTTGTAAATGGCCTCAACAAACAGACAAACCACCCCTGAAAATTACCTGAAAGGGGGGGGGATTTTTCTGTTTTAAAATGCACTTAGAAATAAACCCACTATTATAAATAGTTTGGAAAAAATGAAACTTTAGGGTATATCTGAAGCAATATAAAATTATTCTAGTTAAACCTACTGTAATTCAAAACGAGTTTCTGGATTAACAGTAAATCCCTTAGTGAATAGTAAATAGCTTAGAGAATGGTTAAGTTATCAGTAAACAAGAATGACTGATGAATGACTGCCCTAAACTTCCTTTGGAAACGTATGTTTCAGAAAACCTTTCTCCATCTTAAATCACACACACACACACACACACACACACACACACACACACACACTCACTCACTTTCCCCCTCTCTCTCCAAATTCTAAGATTTAATGCATTTAAATTAACAGATCAAAGAAACTTTACAAAAGGCGTTAAGTATGATGATAGCTCAACACTATAATGTTAACATTTGGAAGGCTGAGGGAGGAGACGGCTGTAAACTTGAGGGCAGCCTGAGCTACTTACCAAATTTAAGGCCATCCTGGGCTACAGAGTAAGGTGTTTTAATTAAACAAAACAAAACAAAAAAACCCACCCAAACAAACAAACCAACAACCCAACCAGAACCAAACCTTCCAAAATAACACCTAAAGAGGTAATTAAATGTAATTAAATATCAAAATTAGATTACTCAAAAAGTTATTTCAAATAACAGAACATAGCAATACAGAAAGATATGAAGTCACATAAAAGCAGTGTTTTAAATGTACTGGGAAAAGCAATACCTTTTAAGTACTTATTAAGAATGTACTGCAACCCATAAAATACTGTTTCCTCGTATTTCACCTTCCTTACTTTGGAGTTTTCTGTCTTCTTTTCACGGCATTCAAAGTAGGAATAAACTTTGCTTGTGTTGGGTGGGTATTGTTTATAGTGAGTAACCTATATAAAGAAAAATACTTTCATTAGGAAACACTGAGAGTAGAATAAAGCACAACAGACAACCCTTCACATTATTTCCAAATCAGAAACTCTGCTTGTTTTCACTAGCTACTGGTCAACCTCCCACCCTGGCTACACAGAGCAAGACACAAGTACATCACCAAAATCCTTCTAATGATACCTTATCTTACAGTCAAACAAGTGACTAAGATTATATAAGTGAGCTTAAAACCCTTCGGGTGGAAAGGACCTCACTTGGTCTTAGGGTGCAGCCTTTCTTGTGGTCTGAGGTGCACAACCATTATCAAACGGACCAGGGCAGCCAACTCAGACAGGCTGTGTACTTGTTTGCTTTCGGTGAAATGCTTGAGACTGGGGTCACTTCAGACTTGGGCCTTTGGAATACTTGACTGCTTGTGTTTGGGGGTAAGAGCTTTGTGCATGTCTGTGTGGTGGGTGTGCATGTGCATACAGGTGTGTGGAGGTCAGGTGACTTCAGGTCTTCCTCAGTTACTCACTACTTTACTTTTAAGACAGTATCTCTTTCTCATCATCAATTCAGCTGCATCAGCTGGCCAGCACGCCCGGGTCTCCTCTCTCTGCTTTGCCAGCACTGGCATTGTAAGCAGGTGCCAACATGCCTAACTTTTCATGTCAGGTGCTGAAGGTCAAACTCAGGTCCCCAGGCTTGTGCAGCAAGCACTTTACTGACTGGGCCATCTTCCTGGCCTCCATATTTTGACTGTGACTTGTTTTATGAGGTCAAGCTTGGAATTTTGCCCCTTGGACATCCATGCTCAAGACAATTTGAGGTTTGGATCAAGAATGTCCAACCTATACCATTACTATGTAATGTGTCAAGTCTATGTCTCCTTGTGACCCACCTCTTTATGCAACTATAAGGCACCAAGGATGCTCTTGACAATGTTCTACAGACACCTGGATGAAGGCAACAGCAGCAGCAAAAATAATGAAAAGCAAATAGAAAGCTTCTTTTAGGAGTTGTTGAAGACGGCTCAGTAGATAAAGGTACTTGCTGTTGATAAACCTGATGGCCTAAATTAGATCCATAGAACACATGTGGTAGGTGAGAACAGATTCCTGCAGGTCATTCTCTGATCTCCACATGAGCACCATGGCACACACGTCCCTTCACATACATAAATATAAAGTCTAGTAAAACATCTAAAAACAAACCCAGAACCTCCCATTTTGTTATTTCTCAAATTGCTTTTGAATAGTAAGCTTCTATATGATCTTAACCCTTATGAGTTTAAAAGCAGGAAAGCCTTCTAACTAACAGCTTCTAGTCTATGAATTTGGTAAAGGCCGCTGTTAAAAACTTACCAACTTCCATTTGAAGAAAAAAGTTATTCACTAGACTTTCAGTTTTATATTAGTGTTTTTTCACACTAAAGCAATTAATTGAATAAATAAATGTACAAAGTGACTGGAAAACAAACAACTAGAGTAATGTTTGTTTGCACAGTGGTAAGAACAAAAAGAGGAACTTTAAAATTTAAGGTACAGGTAAGTGACAGCCACGGTGGACCAAGTTTCATGAGTGAATGTAGTTCACACCAAATTCCCTGTCAGCTATGATTTCAGGTTTAGGGAAGCCAGGGTTTCTTTGGCTGCACAATCTCAATCTCAGTGAAGCTTGACTCTATTCTAGAGATTCTTTGTAACTCAGCACTAGCCTTCTAAAATAAATGCATTTCCACTGTCATTTCTGAACAACAGTCCTCTGTGCTTCCTCCTCAGTGAGGCATGCTGGCAGCCTCCCTTTTGCTGCATACAAAGGTGTGTGTGGGTAAATCTCTACAGAAACGTGGACTTTGAGAACCTGGGTTCTGCAGCTCCATTTTGTTTAGGCACAGCAAAAAACCATAATAAAAGGATAATAAAAGGCTCAGGAGCCCATGGCCTGATACCACCGTCAGTTTACGGAAAGCTACAAAAACCAAGTGAGAAAGCTAATACAGAACCAGTAATTAAGCCCACTAATCTATCACAATGCAAACCAACCAACCAACCAACCAACCAACCAACCAACCAACCAACCAAAAAGCCCAAGGTAAGTATATTTATAAATGACATTTCAGTAACAGTTGAGCTCACTAGGGAAAAAGACAACCCACACTTAAAATATACCCAAGATATATGTAAACTACAATGTCCTCCAAGCTGCAACTCTGTAACACAGTACTGAAGTAGAAGAAAAGGAAAAATGAAATGATGGTCTGGATCACACAGTACATGCTTTATAAAACTTAGGGTTATAGCAGTATTTCACAGGATCTACCCTGGCCTGAGTTTAGTAGTCCATATACTACCCAACAATGTATCTCTCTCCTACCAGATTTTACAAAGTGTAAGGCAGGCTGGGGGATAGGTCAGTAGGCCAACACTTGCTGGACAGGCACTAGGACCATTTGAGGGCCCGGCACGTATACAAATGCAAGCAGGTGGGGTGGCCCAACTGCAATCCCATTACGAGGTGCAGACAGGGTCCACAGAACAAACTGGCTAGCTGGGCTAACCAAACTGTGGAGCTCTGGGTTCAAGGGAGACCCCCACTTCAATGCTATTTTGGAGAACAACTGAGGAAGATATCCAACATTAATCTCTGGCTGCTGCACATATTCATACACCACGTTTGTACAAACAGAATAGCCCAGAAGCATGCAATCAAGCACACACATACCACATACATAAAAATATACAAGGCAACTTAATTACTTTTCTGCTAAGCCAAGAGACAAAAGTTGAATGGAAATATCTCTAACTCGTTTAGCTCCATCAGGGTCTAAAAGTGTAACAAAACTTCTCATCATAGTTACACTTTTATTTAAAAAAAAAACTTAATTAAAAAAAAAAGATTATTTTTAGCCAGGCAGTGGTGGCACATGCCTTTAAGGCCAGCACTTGGGAGGCAGAGGCAGGTGGATTTCTGAGTTCGAGGCTAGCCTGGTCTACAGAGTGAGTTCCAGGACAGCCAGGGCTACACAGAGAAACCCTGTCTCAAAAAAACAAAACAAACAAACAAAAATGATTATTTTATGTGCATGAGTGTTACCACATTCATGCAGTGCCTGAGGAGGCCAGAAGAGGGCATCAGACCAGAGGGTTGAGTCACCATGTGGATGCTGGGAACTTAACTGCTTCCCAAGAGCAGCCAGTGCTCTTAACTGCTGAGCCATGTCTTCGTCCACAAGTACTTATTTTTTAAAGCTTTATTTAGGATGCTTTTTTTTATAGTGCTTTATAACCCACTTTGCCTAAATATTCAGAATGTTTCCTAAGATAAAAAAAAAAAGATGTCATTATTTCAAAGTTGCACAGGCTGTTGAAGTAGAAATGATTCATATTTTACAATCTTAAGAGAAAAAGATTTTAAAAGAATGCAGGTTAAGGATTTAAAATGTCTACACAAACTGACAGGTAATTAACCGAAAGAGAACTTTTAACCTATGAACAGTCAACATGCTATTATTAGAATATACAGTAATGATTAGATCTAGTTATATAGGAATACAATGCTTGAAGGGTACTATTCTTTAAAAGCAAAACAAGTTTCTCAGTAACTATTACTCCAAGAATAAAGTCTATAGGCAGCAACTCTAGCTTTACTAGTTTGCTGCCTTCTTTACTTTCAGCTAAAGTGGTCACTGAACTACATCACAAACAGGGACATGACATAACTAATCAGTTCATTCACAAACACATAACCTGTTTGTTCTATGTGCCAGGCCTTACGGTGGTTTCAGATGCTGAGGGGAGGAAGGAAAATAGGCTGACATGGTCTGAGTTCTTACAGTGCTAATGAGAAGGCGAGAGAAAAACAATACTCAGACAAAGTAACTCCAGATTAAGATGGATGCTATGAAAAAAACGGGACCTGGCAATTATCTTTAAGGGGATTCAGAGAGATTTCTCCAAGGTGTTGACATGTGAACAAGATTCAAACGGCAAGACAGGAAACTCTTGGCATAAGGAAGAGTACAGAATAATGGCCAGTGTTGTTGGCTCTTGAGACTGGTAGGGTCAGTATAGGTAAGATCACACACAGGCACAGGTGCTAGAAGGAGCTCCCATTGGGTATTAAGTGCAATGCAAGCTGCTATGTCTTAAGCTGGGGTAACTGTAACCTGATTCACTTTTTTCTTTTTTTTTTAAATGCTGGGATTGAATCTAGGCTCTTACATGTGGTAAGTCCATGCCATGACACTGAGCTACAACTCCTAGCCCCTCCTCACAATTTACCAGTCTGGAGGTTGGGGGAAGAGAGAGAGCATAGCTGGAAGTGTGTGACACACACACACACCAGCATAAAACAATCAGTCTTGCAGAAAAAGATAATAAGGATTACAGGATGCTCAGAGCAGAGTCAGGAGTTAAGTAGTTACTGCCCACAGCTAAGTCAGATAAGGAGAAGACCTATCTAGTATTTCTGGAGGTAAAGGAGGGTTAGAACTGGATGAGGAGAGTGATGAGACATTACAGAGATCTCCTAGAGTTTGGCTTCAGCAACTGGGTTAACAATGGTGCCATTTAAACTAGGAGTACTGGCACATACCTGAAATCTCAGCACTCAGGTAAGGCAGGAAGATGGCCTTGAGTTGGAAGGCCAGCCTGGGCTACCTAGTGAGTACCAGATCAACCACAGGCACATAGCAAACCCTACTTCAGCTCTTCTCAAAGAAAGGGTTCATTTACTGAATCCATGAAGACTGTGGGAGAAATAAGTGAGAAAACCAAAGCTCAGTCTTCAACAAAGTGATACCAATCAGTTTCATGTGCTCAGAACACATGAGTGTATGAACAGGAAGACCTTGACTCCTGTTAATTTTTCCACTGCCTTGATTTCTACTGCTAGATACAATGGTTCTGGGAAGTACAAAATTCTTCACATTCCTAGGCAACCTTACTATAGTCAATGTTCCCTGACCTGGCAGAGCCCTCCTGTGGCTAACAGCACTGTGAAGAACACAGGAGCCTGTGAATCTAGTCTTTAACAGAACTGCAGTGCACTTGCTTACCTGATGAAAAGATAAGCTCAGGGCCGAGAGATGGCTCGGCGATTGTTCCGAGCACTGACATGGCAGCTCACAACCGTCACAACAATGTAATTCCAGTTCCAGGGAATCTAGAGGTACCTGGCACACACGTGGTACACGGACATGCATAGAGGCAACAGATCCATACACAGCTTTTTTTTTAGTTAAAAACAAACAAACAAAACCCACCTACAACGATTCTAAAAAAAATTAGGTGCTAGATAGTAGCTTTCAATGCCTAGAATAAAAAGGTTCTAGCCCCATGTTTTAACGGGGAGCTTTCTCTAAGGTGGGCTGTTAGCCAAGCAACTTCATGAATACATTCCATTTTCTACCACTGCCCCACTATGACAGTGGGGTCAAAGATAAAGGCATACTGAAGGTTAGCACGATCCTCCTGGGGGAATGTAGTGGTTTGAATAAGAATGGCCCCCAAAGGCTCTTGTATTTAAATGCTTAGTCACAGGGAGTGGCACTATCAGGAAGTGTGGCCTTGTTGGAGTAGGTGAGGTCTTATTGGAGGAAGTGTGTCACTGTGAGTGAGGGCTCTGAGATCTCCTATGCTCAAGCTCTGTCCTGTGTGACGAAGTCTCCTTTTGCTGCCTCTGGATCAAGACGTAGAACTCTCTGCTCCTCCAGCACCATGCCTGCCTCTCTGTTGCAATGCTTCCCGCCATGATGATAATGGCTTAAACCTATGAACTGGAAGGCAGCTCAATGAAATGTTTCCTGAGATTCGCCACAGTCACAGTGTCTCTTCATAGCAACAGAACACTGACTAAGATATTGAATTAGGTGTAATTTTCTCTAGGCACTCCTTTAAGATGTTCCACAGGTTGGCCTGAGATAGTGTCTCAAGATCCTTCCTCCTAAACTGATATCCTATCACCAAAAGCAACTGGTACTTGCCCACTTTTTCAGTATTCTTAACTGGTAAGAAATAAGAATTAAGAGCCAAAGTCTAAAATGCAATGGGCTAGCATACTCAAGGTCACAGAATAAGTGACATTATATGGGCAATACCAACAGAATCAGACAGGCTCTACTATCCCTATCCTGGGTGACCTCTGTCTTACTACAGCTAATGTATGGAAAAAAAAAAAAACAGCAAAAAACATCTGTTTTTCAGGATTTTTTAAAGTTTGTGAAGCCCTGGAAATTTGTTGCCACAAAAGATAATTTGTTGCTATTTATCTCCGAAGCATAAACTGCTTGCAGAAGTTGGTTCTCTCCTTGCACCACATGGGCCCCCACCCCCACCCCGCCTGAGAGCAAACACCTTTCTTTACCTAATGTTGCCAGCTTTACTGTCTTATTTCAATCATCCAAGTTTTCCCTACCAACTTATAAAACTTACTTGAAGAAATATATTTAAAATATCACCCTCTTTTTTAAGACAAGGTCTCATGTAGCCCAGGCTAGCCCATATTTCCTATGTAACCAAGGGTGGCCTCCCACCTCTACTTTTTCAGTGCTAGGATTACAGAGGTATGTCAATGATTGCTATATACATGTCTTTAAGGACATGAGAAAAAAACCACAGAGTCCTAGCACTACCCCTCCTCACTGATAAGTGCTGGTGCCATGGGTCCATGTTCCTGTAGTGTTTACTCAGAAGCATGGACAAGGCCATTACACAAAGTGGGAACCAGTGAGTGAGAGGAAAAGCTTGAAAGTTCCAGTCAGAACCAACCTGGTCATATGATTTTCATCGCTCCAAATCTCTTCTGCAATAATTCTCAACTTCCTGTGTTCCTTAGCCATTGGAGAACACATGTCTGACGGCTTCATTGCTACAAGGAAGTTAAGCAGCTCTTGGAGGCGTCCCTAAAACCAACCTTTCTCCACCCTGGATTGTAACACAGTGTTGTTCCCCTCTGGGTTCCTTCACTATGTATTAAGGAATAACAGAAAGAGTGCCTAACTCTACATCACCGGTCTAGGAAGCCTCTGAGAAGCAAGTCACCCTGGTGGCACACTTCTCAGTGGTGTGAAGGACTGCTTTTGTGTATTCTGTCTTTTCCAGCCATAGCACAATGACAGTGTCTTCTGCTAATCTTCTAAAGATAAAATGTTGAAAAAATGTTAAAACTATTCTCTGCTGTAGGCGTTTATTTAAAAAAAGAATGTATAAAGTTTTGTGGAATCCAAAAGAAAATGATCTTTGACTGCTTCTGTTTAGTTGTTTGGAAATTGATTATTCCAGAGGTAAGCTTAAAAGAAAAACCGTGTCTCCTTTACAGGAATGTCCCGGAATACAATCCAACCACCGAAATGGCTGGAGTGGCTCACACCCATCTTCCCTAGCTGGGTTAGTGCAAGGTCACTAAAGCTGGGTAGGAAATGTGCCCTAAGCGATTCTGAAAATATAAATGATTGAAGACATAAGAGCGGGCCCTTTTTATTTGGAAAATGAACTCAAGATGAAACTGAAGAGCTGCATTTGCCTGTGCTCTCAGCTCCTTATTACACAGAATGAAATACGAGATCCCAGAAATGCAAGTGTGTTTCAAACACTCCTCCACTAGCCCAGAGTGTCCTGCCCTTTCTTAAGGACACTGTGAAAATGTATCCCACATGTTGCTATATGTTTGGCCACCACCTTCTCTGCTCTGTGGAGTTTAGGAAACGATTTTCCCTCTAATTTTAGAAGAAATCTCTTCATCATCCAGCCACTCTCTTCTAAACAGCCATGAATTTCTGAGAACTGACAAGAATAAATAATTGCCAAATAAAAGAATTTTCATTACTTGTAATCTTGGGTTTAGCATTCTTGCTACCTCTCTACCTAGGATTAAGAAAAGACAAAAAGTAAAGGACAAATACTTTGTATTAGCCTGATGAGACTGGTCAGGAATAACATTTATTACATACAAATGAAATTCATGCAGAGAAACATGGCTTGCTAGGACATTAGAAAGCTCTAAGATTACTTATTAACTAGAAGCATCTCCAAAACCCTGCCGCAACCTGCTGCAGCAGCTTCACAACGGCTGGGAAGAGCTGCTGCTTTCTTCTTAATACAGCTCCAGCTGCTCCCTATCCGCTATGTAGAGCGTGCTAACCTGGACCTCACAGAAACCTGCCTCTCTGGTTTCTTGAGTGTTGGGATTAAATCAAAGATGTGCCCTCCTAAGCCTGGCCTGTATTTCCCATTTACATCCAACCACTTACACATAATGCAGTAAAATATAGGAAAATTATTTTGGGATATTTACTTATATTTTACTTTTACAAAATGAGACTTTTCTAAAATCACTAAGGATTCCCAAAACACCTCATGGAACTAAATCAAGCAGAGATTTTAAGAGCCTCCAGTACCACAACAGGAATGGTAATAACCTTGCAAAGGTGATTTCCACTTTAAAATCCCATCTGAAGTAGGGTATGGAGGCACAGGCCTTTAACTCCAGGACTCAGGAGGCAGAGGCAGGCAGATCCCTCCGAGTTCACGGCCAGTCTGGTCTACAAAGCCAAGTTCTAGGATAGCCAAGACTGCTACACAGAAACTCTGCCTTGAAAAACCAAAATGGAATAAAATAAAATTCCATGTGAAAGACCACCTGTTGATAAATCTTGGATCTTTTAAAATGAAAATTTATCTACTTACAATAGTTCACACACAAAAAAAAGGACCAACTAGTATATAAGCAAAATGGGACTCTGACACATTCAGATTACAGGGTTAAAAAAGTAAAAAGCAAAGAAGCAAAACAAAAACACCGGAGTACTACGACTAAATTGCTACACTCAAAACTATCACGATGTTCAAGTAAATACTAAACTCGAAAGCTAAAATTTAATCTGTTCTAGTCAGAGTCTGACATTTTACCTTTTAAGCATCTTGGCTAACAAACTTAGTTTACGATCAGTGCAGTTCATTTCTTCATCACTCCTCTCTTTGCTAAGGTGCATTTCAATTAATGCAAGAGTGAAATCAATAGGCACTTTAAAGCAACGTGCCATTTTACGCTCCCCACAAGTTCTCCAGGGTTAGAACTCCAGTTCCTTTACCTCTTGGGTGTTTCACTTTCCATTTCACAGAAATCACGCAGTGATCCTGAAGAGCCAGAGCACACTGGCCTCTGACCAGGGGCCAGGCACGTGAATGATCCTTAGGTGCAAGGGAGTTTGAAATGCAGCCCCACTGAGTGGGACGGCTGAATCAGACCCGGCTCCCGGGGGCCGGGTTCATCCTCCGCGCTGGGACCACTGGCTGGGTGAGGGGCACACCGCCAGGACCTCTCCCCGAGCTCCCCAGGGCAGGACCGTACCTGCCGAGCCAGGGGCTGTTACCTAACCAGCCCGATCGTCCCATGGTCTCATCCAGTCCACCCTGTCCAGGAGCCAAGGCCGCCGGCGGCTACGGTAGCTGCAGCGTGCGCCCATCCCGCCGAGCCTCCAGCCGCGCCCCCGCCGCGCCGCAGGCCCCGCCTCCGGCCCGCGCCTCCATCCTTCAGCCACCGCGTTGCGGCTCCTCCACCTGCCCCATCCCGCCGCCCTAGCTCCCGCCGCCTCTGGCCCTGAGACCCCCCCATCGCAACTCCACCTTGTACGAGTCGGTGGCCAGCAGGATGTTGAACTCGGCTTCTGCCGCAGCATTCATCTCGGGCCGGAGCGGAGGCACCGCGCCACGAGCTGCCCGGCGCGGCTGCGAGCAAGGAGAAAAATGGGCTTCGCTGCGCTCCGTTGCTTAAGTCACCGCTCGCTCGCAGGGGGCGGGAGAGCAGGGAACGGAGCGCGGGGAGGGGCCGGGAGGGCGGGCAGGTCCGTGACGCGGCGGCGGAGGCTAGCGCGTTACCCTGCCCAGCGCGCTCCAGCGGCTTTCCCGGCCGCTCCGCGCCCCGCCCATCCCGGGGACAAGGGGCGGGGCACGGCCGCGCGTGCGCAACGCAGGGGCGGGGGAACTGAGGAGGACGTGAGGCACGCGCTGTGTCTCGGCGGCGCCCGCCCCAGGCCTAAAGCCGACCGTCACCCCAGCGCGTGACCTGGGCGCCTGCCTCTCAGGGGCGTGGCTTGTTGCAGGGGCGTGGCCTAGGCGTTCCTAGCCTCGCCCCTCCTGCCGTGAGCCTCTTTGCCCGCCCCAACCCGGACCTTCCTCTTGTCCTACCCAGTCCCTGCTCGTCCAGAGAGTCTTGTTGGAGTCACGCCACCAGCCAAGGCCAAGGAGCCACCCACTGTCGTCTCCCTGTTCCCGCACGCGCTGAATTACCTTTGTCTCCGGCTTGGACTATGGATGGACCCTTTGGTTCCCATCCGTCTGGTTGATCCTGATCCTCTAGATTTTCCTTTAAAATCAGAGTTGCTGCTCGAGGTCTGAGTTCCTCTGGTGCGTGGACTTGCTTTTCTCCCCGCTCTGTCTGTAGCTGAGCTCTTTGATCCTTTGAAGGCTGTTTGACTTCTCCTGGGGAAAAGCCTGAACAGTCCTTTGAGTCTTAAGAGGAAGGTTAAATTCAACCCTCTCAGACAATGTAGGGACAAGACCAAATTGAATCTAATATTGTTGGGAAGTAAAAGGCATCCAGCCAAGTCTTATACAGAGGATCTGGTTTTTCCTTTAAATCATTAAATCGTGGGGAAAGAGCTAGTAACCTCCCAAATACGCGAAATGACGTCTGATGACGTCATCCAACTTCCATGAGCCTGTTCTCTCGTTCAGTTTTCACATACACAGTGAAAAAAAATTTTTTTTGCATAAAACTTAAATTCCCTTTGCATGTTTAATAGCATTTAAGAATTCTAAGATTTAGGTTTTGTTGTTTTGATTTTATAGAATACAAGTAGCAGGGAAAAATTGGTAAAACTAAACTGGCATAGACTGCATCAAGTTAGTAGCTTCTTTTTTGCCTTTTACTTCCCAACAAAATTAGATTGAGTTTGGTCTTGTCCCTTCATTGTCTGAGAGGGTTGAACTTAAACTTCCCCTTAAGACACAAAGGACTGTTTAGGCTTTTCTTCAGGAAAAGTCAAACAGCCTTCAATGGATCAAAGAACTCAGCCACAGAATCCATTCATCTACAACTGAACGCTATATTAGGCTGTTTTATGCAGAAAAAAATTAAGATTCTAATTACAAAGTTGTCTTTGTTCACGGTAGTGCTTTTAAAAACAAAATTTGATCTTGCAATCTGAGTTTTTTTTCCATTATAAAAAATAAAAAGTCCAAAATGTAAAAATGCTAACGTACTACGCATACAGACATAGCTAGATAAGTTCAAGAATAGTGTCTGCAGAACTGTTACTGGCTCAACCCCACAGCAATCTTTAGAGGAAAAGGTGGCAATTGAAGTTGTTAAGAGTTTGGCTCTTAAATGCTGTCCCCCCAGAGACCTATATGCTAGCGTGGAGTGACAAGTGGGAAGCAGGTCAACTTTTAAGAGTTGGGGTCTGAATAGAGGTCGTTCCATAATTGAGGAGATGGGGGATACTGGAACACGTACCTCATTCCCTCCTCTTTCTCTTTGGATGAGATGTGCCATGCCACCACAAGCACAAAGCGACAGGGCCGAGCAACTGTGAACTGAAACTCTGAGCCAGAATCAACCTTTTCCTTCTTCAGAGTTGATTTTATCAGGTATTTTGTCAAAGTGATGAGAGCTGACTAGCACATAAATCATGTTACCAATAGAAAGCTGCATTGCCAAAGGTAGAATCTGGCATGTTCTTGTACAACTATATCTTTAAACCAGGCAGGTTTTGAGTGAATTGGGGTTTAGAACTGTGATATGAAATTATTACCAGGTAGAAAAAACCAAGATTTCATTTTGAAATAGTATCTACTGAAAGATAACTTGAAAGAAGAATTTACTTGGCACCTTTAGTAGTGTGTAAAAGATCTAACAAACTGATTCTCGTGGATTACCACATCACAAATACCCAGATTCAAGTAGGTCCTGGTCAGCCAATCACGTAGAAGAGATTGGGAATCAGGATCTTACTATGATCAAAGTGGGTGATGCTGAGTTCCTCTTGTTTTTCAGTCAACCTGTGCTAGATATGCTCTTATATTTCAAGATATTCCAACCTAATGTGATTTCACTTCATTAAATCAACAAAACCAGCAGTGGAGAAGTAAGTGTAGGTAGACCTGTCCCATCTCCAGCCCCTGAGAAGGGTGCTCTCCTTTCTCTCCATCATCTCCAGATTCATCACTTAGCAACAACTCTCACAGAGGCAGATGTACAACAGGAGCTTCATGAATACAACTTAGATCTTTCCCTTATTCAAGGTGCTTAGGTCCCTGGGTAAAGGTTTTTGACAGAATAATTCCTTTGTCAGATTTCAAGACAGACTGACATTGTCTCTGTCGCATGGTTATTAGTAATCACACTTACGCAGATCTATAATGGGAGAGAGCAATTGGGGTAGAAAAGAACCACAACATGTAGGGTTTGAAAGCCGAGTGTGGTGGTGCACATCTTTAATCCTAACCTCAGGAGGCAGAGGCAGGCAGACCTCGGAGTCTGAGGCCAGACTAGTCTACAAGGTGAGTTCCAAGACAGCCAGAGCTACATAGAGAAACCTTGTCTGGGGAGGAGAGGTGGGGTACAGTTTTAAGAGGAAAGGAACAAGAGGAAATGTAATATTTGAGTCATGGTTTATTCTGAGTTTGGGAGAAACGGAATAAACCAAATCATGCCCTTCAGGGGGAGAGACCCTGTCCCCAGCTAATTCTGCAGTTTGTGAACAGGCCTAAGGAATTATCTGGGTCTACAAAGCTTCAACAAATCAAAAGCTAGGCAAATGTATTTTAAGGAGGGGTTCAGGTTCCATCCCGAACGGGTAGAGGAATTTGACAGCATTAGTTGCATAATCCTGGTTTTAGTCTTGAAGGATACAGGAGTAAAGGGGATGTGGGATCTTCTTTTGAGGTTAAGAGGTTAGGGAAAGCTGCTGAAGCCAGATGTGTGGCCAGGGAATCCTTATATGGAGGCCTAAAGAGGCCATTTCATGAAACTGTGAAAGTCAAGCCTGGATTGTGTTAGAGATCCCATAGTATTAGAGATGCCAGATGTCTTAGTTAGGGTTTTACTGCTGTGAACAGACACTATAACCAAGATAAATCTTATAAAGGACAATATTTAATTGGGACTGGCTTACAGGTTCAGAGGTTCAGTCCATTATCATCAAGGCAGGAACATGGCAGCATCCAGGCAGGCACGGTACAGGAGGAGCTGAGAGTTCTACATCTTCATCTGAAGGCTGCAAGTGGAATACTGGCTCTCAGGCAGGTAGGATGGGGTCTTAAAGCCCATGCCCACAGTGACACACCTACTCCAACAAGGCCACACCTACTCCAACAGGGCCACACCTTCAAATAGTGCCACTCCCTGGGCTGAGCATATACAAACCATCACACCAGAGGAGTGGGATATCTGCCAAGAAGAGCTGCAGACATGGTGTAGAACCAGCCCAAAAGAGAAAAGTGTGGTGCAGTCATCAAAGGAAGAGTCATTTCAGGCCTTTGACTTCAGATGTGGAGCTACAGGAGTTAGAGTTTGCCCTGCTTGGTTTCTGTGGTGCTCAGTTCCAGTATTTGCTCACAGTGCTTACTGTTCCTCCTTTTTGGAATGGTAATGTATATTCTGTGCCATCAGTTGTTGGAAGTATATAATTTGCCTTGATATTGCTCAGAGTCTCAAAACAGACTTTGGACTTTTAACTGCTCTGAATCTTTGAAAGACTATCTGAAGTTGGATCATGGGGACATCTGAAGTTGAACTAAATACATTTTGCATCTTAATATAGAGTAGAATATTGTGGTTTGAATGAGAATGGGCTGTCTAAGTTAGGGTTTCATTGCTGCGAAGAGATACCACGACCAAGGCAACTTTTATAAAGGACAACATTTAATTAGGGCTGGCTTACAATTTCAGAGGTTCAGTCCATTATCATCATGGCGGAAGTTATCACATGACAGTGTGCAGGTAGACATGGTGCTGGAGGAGCTGAGAGTTCTACATCTTGATGAGAGGGCAGTGAGGAGGCTCTCTTCCATACTTTGCAGAGCTTGAGCACTAGGAGCCCTCAAAGCCATCCCTACAGTGACACACAACAGGCTAACAAGGCCACACCTACTCCAACAAGGCCATACCTCCTAATATTGCCACTTCCCATGGGCCAAGCACACTCAAGCCATTCCAGCCTCCATAGGCCCATGGTTCCCTAGTTGGCAGAACTGTTTGGGAAATTAGGAGGTATAGCCTTGTTGAAGAAGGTGTGTCCCTGGGGATGGGCTTTGAGGTTTCAAAAGCCCATGTTACTTCCATGAGCTCTCTTTGACTTGTATTTGCTATAAGCTCTCAGCTATTGCTCCAATGGCATTCCTGTCTACCTCCTGCCATGCGCCCTACCATGATGGGGTGTTCTAGCCTTCTGGGACTGTGAGCCCTCAATGAAATGCTTTCTTTTATAAGTTTCCTTGGTCATGGCGTTTTGTCACTACAATAACTAAGGCAACGGGAATAGCTAAAATGTTTAGGCTCATCTTTAAAGGAAAGGTAAACATGCACATGTTGTAATGTTATATGGGGTTCAGTTGTCATCGTTACTTAGATTGTAAATCCAAATCAATGACTGAGAAAATAAACCTGTTAGGATTATTAGAGGATGCCAAGATCTTCTGAATTTAGTATTTTCCTAAGTGAGGTATGTTCATCGCTTATGCTATGGCAGATGTATATCAGTGTTATTTAGAGACACATTCTTAATTTTAATAATTATTTTAAGGGATATTAGAGAAAATATAATATTGCACATAGACTCTGGTTTTCTTCAGGAGTTTTTACATAGGCTGAATCCAAATGAAGGACACTCAGATGGTAAGGCATATTTTCTTTGATGTTTCCTAGCTTATATTTGACATACGAAGGATAGTCTTAAGAAACTGAACATGACAGATTACATGTTATATGAATACTATATGAGAGTCTAGAAAAGGTAAAACTATGGTGAAAGAAAGCAGATTAATGGCTATAAAGGCTGAGGTTAAGGGAAGTAGAATCACTAGATTCTACACTAAAATTTGTGAACCATAGATAAGTTCTATGTCTAAAACTGAACTAAGAACACCTTCTGTTTTGAAATGATTCTGAATTCTGTCTCCTCTTCTCATGTCGTGGGATTTTATGTATTCATTTTCATGTCTCATTGTTCGCAGCTTAGTTTGCATGATTAGGCAATGGACACCATTTTGTCCTGAACATATAAAAGATATTCTTGAATACTTATAATGTCCCAATACCAAAAGAGTGAATATTCCTACTAATAAATAGAGATCAGGACAATAAAAACCCTAATATGGTCAACCCAAAAGGAATGTGTCAGCACCTAGCACAGACACCACATTGTACACTGAAGCACTAGGGGTGTCAAAAGCAGACCTTCTTTCTATTAGCTTGGACTCTTTTACTTAGCAGCTGTAAAGCAGATGGTATCTGCAGTGGAGGGAGACAGAATCAGAGGTAGTTGATTTGATTTGATTGACAGATCAATATAAAATTGAATATAACCCTTCTCTGCAGGAACAACTTTTGCGGACCGATTAAGGCCTGGATAATGTTCACTTGATCAGTTTCTACGTTCTCTACTTTTCCAGATAAAAGAGTTCCTACCAGTGAAAGCATAAACTTCAGGAGTCTGGTTTTTGATCACTAAATCCTTGCTTTGTATCTTACCCATTCCCCTCTCAGTACACTGCCTCTGGGTCTCAAGACCTTTGCCCCAGACCCCAACTTGCCCCATCTGACTTGCTATTTTTACCACATGTGTTAGATTTTTGGCAATGTGGAAATACCTTAGAGAAACAGTTTTAAAAGAGGAAACAGCGATTTGGCTCATAATTTTAGAGTTTAGTTCATATCACCTGGTCTTGTGTTTTTGGACTTGAGTGGGGGAGGCGGAATGTGTTCTAACTAGAGGAAAGGTTCTAACTTGATGGAAGTCAGAAATAGGGGTGGTAAGGAGAAAGAAGGGATGGAGACAAGGTATAGTCCCAAGAATATACCCTGGTTACCTTCTTCTAGCAAGGTTCCAAATCATAACATTTCTGTCATCTCACAAAATATTACCATCAGCTGACAAGTTTTCAACACATGAGCCAGCAGAGGGCATTTCATATTCAAACCATAATGTTCCATTTCTCGTCTCAAGGATTCATGACCATCTGATGTATAAAATGCATTTAGTTCATCTTCAAGAATACTTAACATCTCAAAACTTCAAGTCCAAGTTCTCTGCAGAGCTCAAAACAAAATTTTAGCTTTCAAGATATAAGGGCACAGAAAAGTATTCCTATTCTGCAAAGGAGAAATGGGAACACAGAGATGAGGGATAGAAACAAAGAAAATCAGAAACACAGAAGGACACAAATCAAATCCTACAGCTGCATGGCTTCATGTCTGGCAACTGAGGTTGCATGCAGACAGGATGTAAACTCTGAGACTTGGATAGCCAGTTTTTTGGATATGAAATAAATTTTATTAAATAGTACAAGGTTAAAAACCTTAGCTTTCATCAGGCCATGTTTATAAAATATCTATTTATATAGTTTGACATGTACATTAAATTAAAACATATATTTACCTTAAGACTAATGAAGGCTCAGTTTTGACCACATTTGTACCCACAGTAACCAAAAGTATAGGCTATGTGTCAGTTATTATTTGGTTCTTCCTACAGGACTGAAGGCCTACAGACTATATAGAACAGACTGTATAGATTGATTATGATTTGTTTGTTTGCTCAGTTGATGGTTATGTACCAATCATAGCCTACCTCTGTTATCACATGTGATTCTCACTTATGTTTAATTTCTAATCCTGCCTTGAAAATCTCTGAAGACACATTTTGTTCTGTTTCCTTGGAAATGAACTGGTAAGAGTCCTGAAATCACTCTTTGATGTTTGTCACTGACCTAAGAGGAAACAGTGTCATCATGTTATAAGTAAGTGTACATGCCACAATTGGTCTAACACAGTTTAAATATTTTTAAAAAATAGCTGTTTCAACTATATGCTTAAATTAATTTATGTAAGCACAGTTAATCAAAGCAATTATATGTAAATATTAATAGTATGAAATCTTTATACTGATTTACAAGACATCTCACATGATATACATATGCAAAATAACTCATTGTTTCTCATAATTTTATAAAATCATGATTTATCCATGAATATAATATTAAAAAGAATAAACTTACAATAGCGAATATCAAGGATAGTAGTGACATGATCATCTACACAAGATTTTTTTCTTTTTTTTTTTTTTTACTAATTGAACTTAGATAGCCATTCTTATTGTGGCCCATAAGGTTTCTTTGTTGTGCCGGCTCTTGTGCTTTTTGCCTGAAGCTTTTCGTGGAAATGTCCCATGTACCTAGCATCTCTCTACTATATCTTCAGTTTTACTCTTACGGTTTCACATGTCATCCTCACAGGATTATCTGTGGGATCCCAACCAAAGGATACATTGACCAACTTCTCAGGCTTGGTTTGGTGGAAGCCTCTGGATCCTGTAATTGTTGCATTCTGCTCACCTATAAACAAACCAGCATCATGTGGGCAACACCAAGGTCTGCCCTATGCTCTACTGCATCTGGTTTCCTTTGACCATGGTAGCAGCAGCCTCTAAATACCTGGATAACTAAGCAAAGTGAAGAGAATCCAGGGAAAACAACTTCCTATCTGAGAAGTGAGGAGAGTGCCCACTGGTGCTCCCCTCCCAAGTGGAATCGTTTAAAATGATTTTATATTTTTATACCCAGGAATTCAGGTTGAGGTGAATCCTCATGCCTGAGATGTTCTCAAGACATAGTTCTATTGCCCCATTGCAGAATGTCCGGCTTCTTTATAATATCACAATTCCTTTAACAACCACATCTTCCTGTCAACAGCTTTGAATTTGTTCCTTTTTTTTTTTTTTTTCGAGACAGGGTTTCTCTGTGTAGTCCTGGCTGTCCTGGAACTCACTCTGTAGACCAGGCTGGTCTTGAATTCAGAAATCCACCTGCCTCTGCCTCCCAAGTGCTGGGATTAAAGGCGTGTGCCACCACCGCCCGGCTTTGTTCCCTTTCTTGAAAGAGTACATGTTTTAAAATATTTCTGATCTGCATTGTGCTTCTTATTCTCAGTGTAAATGTTACTAAAAGTGTCCAGTAGTGACAATGCAAAGAATGTGAATGCTGGAACACCGTGTCATTTCTGCCATCACATTAATTATTGCATTATTTTTAAGCTTAGTTCTATATAGGTCTTATCACAGTGTGGACAAAATGTAGAAGAATTCCTTGTCACAGTGTAACATGAGTGCCTCTAATTCAAATCCTAATAGATTTCTTATCCCCATAGGAAACTTTGTAAGTCCACTATTTGCCTTTCTTTTTAAACCACTATTCAGTTCTCTTTAGCTCCAGAAAGAATGGGTCTTAAACTTTTATTGCATGGTCAGGCTTTACATTTTTCCAAATTCCTTTCATAAACTAATTCCAAACGCTTGTGAACTGTCTTGGCAGTAGAAGTCACAGTGTTCAGTAGCCTTGAAGACCACTGAAGATGGATATTAGGACTTCATTGAAACTATTTCCTCCTGGTCAAAAGAATGGAATCTACTTCTGGACCTGGATGGAGACATGACATTCTGAACTGCTCTAAAACCTGAAATATTACCTATGACTGTCTCTTTTCATAAGCGTTAGTCTAACTGGACCTGTTACTCTCCTGGCCAAGAGCCCACCCCACCCTTCCCCAGAAAGGCTAAGAAGTGGAAGAATAATTATTTCCTTAATGAAGATACTGTACATATCTTCCCTAGAAACCCTACCCTTGTGCAGTGGCTGGCAATCACCACCAAGAAGCTCTGCAAAGCCTGCCTGATTTTTCTGAGTTATTCAGAAAAGCTGAACATTTCTTTTTTTCTTTTCTTTCCAAAACATGGGCATGCTTTCTATGATACCCATGGTCCTTCACACTCTTTCTGTGAAGCTACCCCTACACTTTGACTATTAGGATGCTGACAAAAGGTAGGACCTTTTCTCTTTCTTTTCTCTGTCTCTGGCCTCCAACTGCCAAGATTTTCAGCTTTTCTGTCTTGTTGGTGGTAGTGTTTTCCCCCTCAAACTCTAATAGGTTGTTTTCAAGTTTTACTTTTGATTTGGGGTTTTATAAATGAGACTAAGAATCTACAAAAGGGAGTCCCAGATTCTCCAGTAATATGTGGTACCCAATGTGGGACTCCCTAAAGCTTCTGATAACAACAGCAATGATTCTATCATCAAGGGGTGTGTGTGTTTGTGTGCGCGCGCGCTAGTCATTCATTGCTACAGCTATATCATGTAGCAAATGCCTCAAAGAAATACCTGATGAGAGTGCCATCTTGGCTCATTATTTGAAAGTTTTCAGTTCATGATCACTTGCTTCATTCTATGTTTCTTGGCCTTCATCATGGTTAAAGGGTAGAACAAAGCTTGTCCCATATGAAAAATAGGAAGCAGAGTGAGGCAGGAGGAATGGGTTGGGGACAAGATACGGGATAAGGATTTTAAAAAACTCCTGCTAATGACTTGTTTCCTCAACATAAGCTCCACTTCATAGTTTCCAGGGCCTCCCAACATTGTCCCAGCAGCTGGGGATTAAACTTTTATCACATAAGCCTATGGGCACATTTATATTCAACATATAACACCACCTACCTTGGACTCCATCCTTTATATTATGGAGATCACCTTAACGTAGGCTGTCTGTTATACATTCATAGAGAACATCACATAGGTATGAGCTAGCCATCCAAAGCAGTCACATTGTTTCATCTGGAAATCTGGTATCTACCCCACTCCTCACCCCAGCTTCGTTTCCCATTTTGCTTAGCAGTTACTAAAAAACATACCCTTCTCAAATCATTACCTCTAAATCCATCCCCTTCTCTTGGAAGATGAGGTAGTTACCTATAGTTTAAGTAAAACAAAGGCTATCAGGTAGAAACTCCTTAAATATCTGTGATAGCAGAGATTACTTAGCAGGTTACTAAAAAACATACCCTTCTCCTCAAATCATTACCTCTAAATCCATCCCCTTCTCTTGGAAGATGAAGTAGTTACCTATAGTTTAACTAGTAAAACAAAGGCTATCAGGTAGAAACTCCTTAAATATCTGTGATAGCAGAGATATACTCTATGTACAGATCTGTTCCCAGAGGAAAGTATAGTACTAGATACATCTTGGGGAGGGAGTGTAAATAAATGTTTACTGAATCAACAAAGATGGCTGTGTAGCACATGGTGCTGTTCACTCAGATCAGACATCCCTTTTTACTTCTTTGCTTGTTTATATGCACAGCCCCTCTTCTACAATCACATTCGGTTGAACTGGACTTAGTTATGATCCTGTCAGTGGCTTTAGCCAAAATATTGGGGCCCAAGATGATGTGGGAGGAACATTATAAGCTGGGGTGTGATTTTTCCATCTCTCTCTTCTTTCTGCCACAGAGACTGTGGCATTCCAGACAGGGGCTGATGGAGTCACCTAAGTCCTGCCACAGGAAGAGCAGAGATGAATCAGAGACACTGACATTGGATATGTAGTGAGAGAAACAAGCCTTCATAGAAGCCTTAGAGACTCCATAGACGTCACTGCAGTGGAACTGATGAGTCCCAACAGATACCACACACTTTCTTTTTCCTCTAGGCTCAGAAAAGTAGAGTTAGTCCCAGGTTAATCTCCCATTCCTTCACTTCACCTTAACTCGCCACCTCTTGTTACCTCTGGGCTTTCAAATGCTAAGCTACTGTAGAGTATTTATTTATTTATTTATTTATTTATTTATTTATTTATTTGACAGGGAAGGCTTAAAGACAGGACTTCTCTACGCAACAGCCCTGGGTGTTCAGGAACTTGCTTTGTAGACTAGGTTGGCTTTGAACTCACAGAGATACACTGGCCTCTGGCTCAATTTTTTTTTTTTTTTGACTGAGAATTATACACCTGAGCCACTGTACCTGAATAACTGTATAGCTAATGAGAGACCTTCTGTTCAATAGATTTTTATGGCCACCACCTGAAAGCATTAATTATGCACTTAATTTCATTTAGTATTATAGTAGCAGACATGTAAATAATCAATGTAACTAATTTGGTAAAATATTTGGGTTAGGCTTTCTATTGCTATGAAGAGACACCATGAATGTGGCAACTCTTTTTGGAGATGTGTGTGCAGCAAACGTTTATTGATGGTATTCAAGAGAGTAGGGAGGGCTCCGTAGGCCCCTCCTGCTATTACGGGGGTCTAGGAAGGAAATTGTGAGGGAGATGCTCAGTGTTGGGGACAGGGACTCCTCAGCAACCGAGGGCCTCTCTCTTGCTCTCAGTGTCCTTGCTGGGGTGGGTGGTCCAGGGTTTCTTACTCCTTGGAGGCCATGTAGGCCATGAGGTCCACACTCTGTTGCTGTAGTGGTATTCATTGTCATACCAGGAAATGAGCTTTACAAAGTTGTCATTGAGAGCAATGCCAGCCCCAGCATCAAAGGTGGAAGAGTGAGAGTTGCTGTTGAAGTTTCAGGGGACAACCTGGTCCTCAGTGTAGCCAAGGATGCCCTTCAGAGGGCCCTTGGATGCCTGCTTCATCACCTTCTTGATGCCATAATACCTGGCAGGTTTCTCCAGGTGGCATGTCAGATCCACAATGGATACATTGGGGGTAGGAACACGGAAGGCCATGCCAGTGAGCTTCCTGTTCAGCTCTGGGATGACCTTGCCCACAGCCTTGGCAGCACCAGTGAATGTAGGGATGATGTTCTAGGCAGCCCCATGGCCATCAGACTACAGCTTTCCAGAGGGACAGTCTTCTGAGTGGCAGTGATAGCAAGGACTGTGACCACGAGCCCTCCCATGATGCCAAAGTTGTCATGGATGACCTTGGCCAGGGGGGCTAAGCAGTTGGTGGTACAGGATGTATTGCTGACAATCTTGAGTGAGTTGTCATATTTCTCGTGGTTCACACCCATCACAAACATGGGGACATCAGCAGAAGGGGTGGAGATGATGACCCTTCTGGCTCCACCCTTCAAGTGGGCCCCAGCCTTCTCCACGGTGGTGAAGACGCCAGTGGACTCCACAACATACTCAGCACCAGCATCATCCCATTTTATGTTAGCGGGATCTCGCTCCTGGAAGATGGTGATGGGCTTCCCATTGATGACAAGCTTCTCATTCTCAACCTTGACTATGCCATTGAAGTTGCCATGGATGCAGTCATACTGGAACATGTAGACCATGTGGTTGAGGTTGATGGAGGAGTCACTGATGGCAATAATCTCCACTGCCAAGAGCAGAAGACAGTCCTGGTAACCAGGCACCCAATATGGCCAAGTTAGTTTACACCAACCTTCACCATTTTGTCTATGGGACGAGGCTGGCACTGCATAAGAAGATTCAGCTTTCTCTGGAACAGGGAGGAGCAGAGAGCTGTGGCAACTTTTATAAAGGAAAAAATTTTGTTAGGGCTGCCTTACAGTTCAGAAGTTTAGTTCATTATCATCATATCCAGAAGCATGGTGGCATGCAGACAGACATGGTACTGAAGAGGTAGCTGAGAGTTCTGCATCTGGATCAGCAGGCAGGAGGATATGATAGTGGGACACTAGGCGTTGCTTGAGTTTCTAGACTTCAAAGCCTGCCCCCAGTGACACATCTACCCCTACAAGGCCACACCTACTACAACAAGGCCACACCTCCTAATAGTGTGGCTCTCTATGGGCCTAAGGGGGCCATCTTTTATTCAAACCACCACATTTCATTTCCTGGCCTCCATAGGCTTGTAGCTATATCATAATGCAAAATGAATTTAGTCCATCTTAAAAAAATCCTCATTGTCTATAAGTCTTAAACTTGCTTTAAAAGTCCAAAGTTCAAAGTCTCTTCTGAGACTCGTGCAGTCTCTTAACTATAATCCTCTGTAAAATCAAAATGAAAAAGCAGATCACATACTTCCAACAAGCAATGGCACAGGATATATATTACCAATTCCAAAAGGGAGCATAGTAAGAAAATACTGGACCAAAGCAAGACAGAAAACCAGTTGGGCAAACTCCAAACTCTGCATCTTTCTGTCTGATGTCAAAATGCTCTTCATATCTCTAACTCTTTTCAGCTTTGTTGACTACAACACACTTTGTTCTCTTGGGCTGGTTCCACTTCCTGTTAGCAACTCTCCCTGGCAGGTATCCCATGGTTTCAGCATCTTTAATATTTGGGATCTCCAAGGTGATACAGGCTTCATCTTTACAGCTTCACACAATAGACTCTCTGGGCGTCCATGCAAGGCCAACCCTGACATCCCTGCTTGGTGGCTTGCTTTAGTAGTGGTGAAAGATTTTATAACCCCTTCCTTCTATTCTTGACTCTAAAGCCAGAGCCACATGTCAGAAGCTATCTCATTTTGCTGCTTGCTGGAACTGGAATATCACCTTCTTATTCTATTTCATCTTCACCAGTTTTCTTGTTTTGATGGTTTCAATGCCTAAGCTTAACTGTCCTGGACCTCAGTCTCTAGACCCAATCCAACTAATCCAAAACTCTTCAATTTAGGGTAAGGCAGAGTTTTTGGACAAGGGAAAAAATAAACAAAAAACCTAACCAACCAACCAATCACCCCCCCCCCCCCAAATAACTACACCAAACCTAGCCACATTCCCCACAAAAATATCACAAAAACGGTCTCTAGGCCACATACTAACATTCTTCTCAGACATCTTAAGCCAGCCACCCTGATTTCAAATCACTCTCAGCACCACTGTCTTCCATGCTCCGACAAGGATGGTCCATTAATCTCCACTTAAAGCATCCAACTGCTTTTCTAGTCTGAAGTCACTAAATCCACACTCCTCCAAACAAAAGCATGGTCAGGCCTATCACAGCTATACCACAGTCCATGGTACCAACTTCTATCTTAGTTAGCGTTTTATTGCTAACCATGGCCATGGTAACTCTTATAAAGACAAACTTTTAACTGAAGGTAATTAACAGTTCAGAGATTTAGTTCATTATCATCATGGTGGGAAACATGGTGGCAGCATGCAAGCAGTTGTGCTGCTGGAGAAGGAGCTGAGAGTTCTACATCTGGATCTGCAGGCCGCAGAAGTGAACGCCACACTAGGCGTAGCTTAAGCTTCTGAGCCTCAAAGTCTACCTCAGTGACACAGCTTTAAGAAAGGCACACTCACTCCAACAAGGCCATAGATCCTAATAGTACCACTCCCAAAGGTCCACAACATCTCCAGACAGTGCTGCCAGCTGGGGACACTTATCTAAGTCTTTGGGGTTCATTTCTAATGCATATCACTACACAAGTCCCAAAAGTTGCCTCTCAACTGTGCGTCCATCTGGTAGGTACAGAGTAAAATGTGGGCATTATAAAGCAAGCATGGGCCCCTTTGGTAGCGGGCAAAGAGACACCTTGTTGGTGGTGATGCTTTTATATCAGTCAGGAACAGAGCAGATGGCAGTCCTTTGTTCATCCTAGCTTGATGCCTAGCTTGGGGCCAAAGCTGTGTTATGACTAGGACACATAAAAATCAAATTAAATTAAATCAAATCAAATCCAGACAGTGTGATGGCAAAAGGAGTAAAACAGAGACCCACGTTTCTCCAAGCCACTCAGCACAGGATGGGAAAAATGTCCACAGACCTGCACTTTGTCCCACAGCACAGGTGGGCCATAGACACACAGAGCACTCTCTACCACCAAGTAGTGCAGCAGCAAAGGAGGAGGAAAGCAGAAACCTTCAGAATGCCATGCCACCCACAGACCTGCCCTCTTGCATCCAGCACAGGTAGGACATAGGACAGAGGATGTCACCTACGGGCTGGCTGTTCAGCTGTGTGGCAGTCCTGCAGGAGGAGCCACCACAATGTGCAAATATGTGGTGGTCAGACTGGAGAGAAAGAAAAGGGGAGGAGCTTGAGCCTCATGAAGAGAGATGGAACTGGAGACTCAAGGGTGGAGAGGTGTTGTGAGTGGCTAGCCCGGCCCACTGGGGCCATGGTGAGGTCCCAGCCTAAGCTGTCAATAAAGGCCATGTCTGGGTCCATTGCTATGTAGCGGCAGAAGTCAGTGTCAATGTCTATGGCTGACATTACTACTAGAGAACGTGGGGATGTCCTTGGTCGGGGCAGCCGCTGAGATCATCTGGATGTCCAGGGGCTGTGCAGAACTGGCCCTACCCCTCACTGGCTGTGCCACTCTGGAGAGCTGGCTTCATCTCTCACCTGTGCCAGCACTAGGAGAGCAGACCTTTTACCTCACTTGGATGAGAGGTCTTGAGTCAACCCTGAGGGTGAGAGTGACGGTGAGCTGGCCTCACCACAACTCTGCTGTAAGATGGTTTGGCTGCAAGAAGTGATTCTCCTCTCCTCCCCTCTTCACCAACTGAGGCAGTCTGGAGAGATGGCCCTGGAGTCATGAGAAGGGGTGACCTAGCCCTGGCCCGTGCCAGCTGACCAGCTCAGCTACCACCCACGCCCAGATCCAGAGCTCTGAGTTGGCTAGTCCCGCTGATCCAAAGCTACAGAATTTTGATGACACAGGACAGCAACAGGATTATTAGGTGGAGTCCTGGTGAGAATCCAGTATTGATGGTGTCACAGGAGCCAGAAACCTCAAACCAGACCAATGACTCATTGCAATGAACATTTGCAAGTGAAGATGTGTAGACGGAGGGCTGTACTGTGGGACACACTGTGACACACTATAGCTTCTTGATGTTTTTCTATGCTTTTTTAAAATTTGTTTTTATTGTTTTAGTTTTTTGGGGCAGGGGGATTGAGTAAAGGGTAGATATAAGGGGATGGGGAGATGAGAGAGGGACGGGGTGGATGAAGTGAAACTCACAAAGAATCAATAAAGAGTTAAAAAAAATACCCTAAGAGAAAACAAAAAACAAAAAGAAGAACAGCTCAGTGCTCATTGTAGTCTGTGTAGGAAATAATGTGGCTTGGACCAAGGAAGTGCGAACGGGAAGAGTGAGAGGCGATCAGAAGTATCTGGAAGCAGAGGAAACAGGACACATTGGGAAGAGAGATGTGTGTGGTAGAGGAATGGGAGATTTGTGGAGGGATATCTGGAGGGGGGTGATGATTCTCACGCTCTGGCTTTAAATACTGCACAGTTCCCTTAAGAGAGTTACGGACAATGTGATTAGAGGAGCTAATCAGAAGTTTAGTTTGTACAGTATAAGCTTGAAGTTCCTACTAGACAGCTGTGAGACTGCCTTTTGCCTTAGACTTTTAGATGGTTATCTGGATTTTGTCATTCTCTGCCCGACGTCTAAATGGGTATCTGTAGCAGGAGGTATTATTGGAAATGAGGCATCTGGCTGGCTCCAGGCATAGCCGCCATGTTCCCACACTAATGCTGGCTACTGGCGGGCCACTTTGTCCCTGCTGGGTGATCTCCAGGTTATTCTCTCTAGCTAGCCCCTGTTGTGACCAGTCACTGTGCTTCCAGCTCCAGTTTGTTCATCCCTGGAGCCACTCGTTCCTTCACAGCCATAACCACCCAGTTGTTGGCGGATCCACCTCAAAACTCTTGATGCCTAAGGTTAACCAATGGAGACTGAGAGATTGTGAAAATATATATATATAAATATATATATATATATATATATATATATATATATATATATATATATTAAAATCTCAATGCACAAGATGCCCACACAGATTAGAAAGCTATCCCAATTACCCTAACCTTTAGATTTCACATCTTCCTATTTACTTGAATCACGTGGTCCACACTCGTAGCCATTTCAACTTTCTCACTCTCTTCTTTGTGTCTCTCTGCCTCTCTGTCTCTCTGCCACCCTTAGCTCTGCCTCCTTTTTTCCTGTCCAATCATAGGCCTCCTGCTGCAAATAGATTGGACAGGGAAATTTCTGCCACAGGTACTCAACTTCAAAAGTGTCTATATTAATAATCAGGAATAAATCTGTATTCCTTCTAGTCTTCAGTCTCACTTCTGAAATGTGGCCATTTGTTTCTTCAGTAGCATTTGTAACACTCAGTTTCTCCAGCTCCACTCTGCCTAGTGCTGACAACATGGTGGTTCCTCCCCATGTTTCTGAAATCATAGGCTACCTTGGGACCAAGTCTGTTGGGGGTAGACCAATGGGCTACTTTCAGATGAATGACTTTTGAAGAAATTTATCTTATGCAACTTTCTTTCTTCCTTTGCTATTGTCCATTTATTCAGGAATTATACACAGAAATAAATATTTTATTAAACAACCACTAAACAAATATTCACTTAAATAGGGCATTTATTATTGGTATTTTCTATGTTGTGAATAGGGTTAGGATGTACATTTAGTTGGTAGGGTGCTTGCCTAACATACATAAAACCCCGAGTATGACCCCAGCACTACACAGATGCATAGTGGTGCTTGTCTGTAATCTCAGGGCTTGGGAGGAAGCCGTAGGAGGATCAGGGATTCAAGGCCACTGCCTTAGGGTTTTATTGCTATGAAGAGACACCATAACCATAGCAACTTTTATACAGGAAAACACTTCATTGAGGCTGGCTTACATCTCAGAGGTTTAGTCCTTTATTGTCATGGTAGGAAATATGGTAGCATTCAGGCCACCAAGGTGCTGGAGAGGTAGCTGAAAGTTCTACATCTTGATCCATAAGCAGCAGGAAAAGGCTGAGTCATTAGGCCTTGCTTGAGCTTCTAAAACCTCAAAGCCCATCCCCACAGTGACATACTTCTTTCAACAAGGCCATACCTCCTTTTATAAGGCTACACCACCTAATAGTGCTGATCTCTATGGGCCAAGCATTCAAATACATGAGTCTATGGAGGCCATTCCTATTGAAACCGCTACAGCTGTCTTTGACTACTTACAGAGTTCCAGGTTTGCCTGGGCTATATGCAGCTCTGCCAAATAAATAAAAATATAAAAATATAAAAATAAATAAATAAATAAATAAATAAATAAATGTGGTAGTAGAAGGAACAAAAAGAAGATAAGAAGAAGAAGAAAGAGGAGGAGGAGGAGGAAAAGGAGGAAGGAGAGGAGATAGAGGAGAAGAGAGAAAAAACCTAATAAATAATATGTATGGAAAACAAAGATAGAAAACAAAGAAAAATCCCACCATATTTCTTTTTATGTGAAGATAGTTCAAGAGCACCTCACAGCATTAGATCCAATCTTCAGCATGTCAGGTTCAGAAATGATACCAACCAGGTCCCTCAAAGTTGATCTGGCTAAGGAGGATTGAGAATCTCTAAACAGGAAACCAACTGATCTAGTCTCTCTGACAAAAGATATAATAGTATGAAAAAAAATCAGACTTGACAATGAGATCCTGGTATCTGCACAGCAGGTTTCCTCTATGACCTGTCTGTCCATCACAGATTTGCTTGGCAGGTACAGAGAAAGATGTACCATGTGAGATGTCCTAAAAAATATGTATTTGTTAAGTCAAATCTGGGAAATATGTTTTCTGTACTTCAGAGGAATTCCTGTCAAAGTTAGCCCCACTGGTTTTCTAGAATCAGAGATTCCTACTTCTGCACAAATCAGATAAACACTGATGAATTCCAGAGGCCCCATTTCCATGTGTCACACAGTTGGAAAGCAACTGGACAGGAGGTTTTGGTCTAAGGAACAGTTGAGCCCTATCTTCTCAACACAAGTGTTGGCCAATTTCCTACTGAACCAACGAGTTTGTTAACCATCTCTTCAATATTTTATGCTACAATCATATTGCTTTCTGTTTTCTCTAGGAAGATAAGCTAGTATCAGACAACAAAATCCCTGTGCCAACAACATTCAAGTTCTAATAATGGCTCTAAAGCTGTGTGCTGGAACCATTACATCTATATAGAATCTACAGCTTCTTTTCTCCCCACAAAGCAATGGTTTAAGCTGATTAGAAAGGAAGCCAGACTTAAAGGATGGGCCAACAGAGACTAGACTACACCTCTACCCACTTGACTACATCTTTTAAAGGTCTATAGCTTTCAGTGTTTCTGATATGTGGATGGAGCCTCTATTACGAAGGACAAACCATACCCATATCAACACCACTCTACTTCCTGTCACATGGATTATCCAATATACTTCTTGTTTCCTCAAAGCCAGCAAAGGCTATTTCTATCAAAATGCATTGCCGTTAATGTAATACAAGGAAACAACCCTGCTCATTGCCATATATTTTTCCTATTTAGTTATCTTTGTGTGCACATATGCTCATGTACTTGGAGGCCAGACAACAATTTGAGAGAGTGGATTGTCTCCTTCCACCATGTGGGGCATGAGCACTGAACTCATGTCATCAGGTTTGGCAGCAAGGACCTTTACCTGCTAGGCTGTCTTGATGATCCCTTGTTTTATTGGTCAGAAGCAAACTCAGGTTCACTTTTACTAAGGGTTACAGATCATACAAGGCACTTTGGTTTTCTTTCAGTTCCTAGAATATGCTATGTTTTTATCTGACTTGGGCCACTGACACAAGTGATTCTTCTTCCCTATGTTCTCCTATCTTCACCTTTATCTAGTTAATTTCTCCTCCTCCATTGGATTCAGTTCAATACTTCTTCAGGGAAGCTGCCTCAGGACTGTCAACTTAAGTTTAAGCCACCTTTAGATGTTAAAGTAACTTCTGGTAACTTTTATTCATATTACTGTTATGGCCTGCTATTCAAAAGATGATGGATTCCATTTCCTTCTAGATGATTCCTCTGTGGCACAGCCTCCCCACCGCAGCCTTAGCACTGACTATAGCACTTGGCATAGAGCAAATGCTAAATAAATAATAAGTCAGTGATGGTTGGACTGTTGAGGAGACCCGCAGAAATAAAGAACACTATTAATTCTATGCCTCAGGCATAGCAAAAGGACTCAGAGAAAGGAAAAAAATTAATAAGAATAAAATTTATAATGACGTATTTATGAATGTCTTAGGAACTAGACCAAAAGGTATTTGGGAGTTCTATGCTGAGTCCTCTGTATTATCAGATTTAGTCCTCAAAACACAAATTTCCAGGAACACATGGAAGGTAAAATTTCTAATAAGAGATGCTACAGGGAAACTGGGGTGAGGGAGGTGGGAGAATGGAGTAAAAGAACAACAGTCTATTAGGACAAAGAAATGTAGTCCTTTAAATTAAACTGTTAGGGCTCAGTAAAGCAGAGCTACTTGCTTCCCTTCTTCAAATACTTAGAAAAAAAGTGTGAAAATAATAAACCATAACAGGAAAAATGAGTTTGAGCTGATAGAGAAAGGTGGAAAATCATGGTTTGTAGCATGAACGAGAAAATTTCCTTAGACATACATAGGATATCAGAGACAGTGTAAGTTTGGTACTGGAGAACAATGTCAATTAAGGGTCACATGGTGAATCTACAGCTGAGGATGCCCTTGAACTTCTGATATTCTAGCTTTTGTCTCAGCTGTACACCATGTTGGAAGAGTTTAAAAGACTCCTTCCTATTCAGATGAAGCAGCAATCTTGACTGAGGTATGTGCTTTTGTGGCATTTAAGTGTCTCAAAGGATGTAATTTACAACCAGATTGAAATCTTGAGCCAAGTTGAAACCATGTAAGAAAACATGCTATGGTTTACTTGTTTCCCTTGAAGAGTTTCCTGTAGTAAGTGAAGTAGCTGTTTAAGGAGCTGCATTGTACAGAGCCACAAAGGGGCAAAGTGATAAATTCAAGATCATACACAGCTTGGTGTCAAACATGGCTCATCTGCTGTTTTAAGACTTTTGTTTGTCATCTCCCAGAAAGGGGAATGTGGTCTCCATATCAGCAATGTCAATTTTGTCAGTTATGCTGAAATTCTTAACTATCTGCCAGAAAAACACAAAACAGTTCCCCAAGGGCAGGGGTCTCCTCTTCCTTCCCACCTCTCCTTTATTCTCTGTCTTCATGCATGGTCTCCAGCCTCAGACGAGGTTGCTGGAAAGCCCTTGATCCCATAGAATGAAAAAGTGCTCCAAATGTCTTCTTTTCCTTAAACAACTTGTCTGAGTAATGAGATTTGACCCAGCTTCTCAAGGAACACATTAAATACCTGTACTCCATCAAACTGAAAAATCTAAAAGAAACATATAGTTGTTTTGATAGATACCACTTACCAAAGTTAAATCAATTTAAATAAACCTATAACCCCTAGTGAAATAGAAGTCATTAAAAAGTCTCCCAACCAGAAAAAGCCCAGGGTGAGATTGTCATAGCATAGAATTCTATCAGACTTTCAAAGAAGAGCTAATATCAATACTCTCCAAATTATTTCACTAGTAGAAACAAAAAGAACATTGCTTAATTCACTTTATGAAGACACAGCCACCAATATACCATAACTACATAAAGACACAACAAAGAAAGAGAATTATGGATCAATTTTCTTTATAAACATAGATGCAAAATACTCAATAAAATACTTGAAAACAGAATCTAAGAACACATTAAAAAGATGATTCACCATGATCAAGTAAGTAGGCTTCACTCAAGAGATACAGGGATGGTTCCACATACAGAAATGTATTCTACCATGTAAACAAACTAAAGTAAAAGAAAATATGGCCATCTAATGAAAAAAAAAAAAGAACACAACCCAACACCCCTTCATCATAAAGGTATTGGAGAGATCAGGGGCACAAAGGACATACCTAAACATATCAAAAGCAACTTACAGCAAGCCTATAGCCAATATCAAATTAAACTCAAAGGAATTCCACTAAAATCAGGGATAACACAAAGCTGCCTACTCTTTCCATATCTCTTTAACATAGTACTTAAAGTTTTAGCTAGAGCAATAAGTCAACTGAAGGAGACCAAGGGAAATATAGTTTAGAAGGTAAGAAGTCAAAGTATTGCTATTTGTAGATGATATAATAGTGTATATGAGTGACCCTAGAAATTCTATTATGAAACTCCTTCAGCAAAGTGGCTGGATACAAGATTAACTTTAAAAAAAAAATGTCAGCTCTTCTCTATACAAATGACAAATGGACTGGGGGAAAATCAGGGAAACAACGCCTTTCACAATAGCCTCAAATAATATTAAATATCTTGGGATAACTCTAACCAAGCAATTAAAGACTTGTATGCTAAAAACTCCAAGTCTTTTAAGAAAGAAATTGAAGAAGATATTAGAAGGTGGAAAGATTTCCCATGCTCTTAAATCAGTAGGATTAATATAGTAAAACTGTCCATTCTACCAGAAGCAATCTACAGATTCAATGCAATCTCCATTAAAATTTCAACACAATTCTTTATAGACCTTGAAAGGACAATTCTCAACTTTTATGAAAAAAACAAAAAGCCTAGGGTAGCTAAAAAAAAAAAAATCTTGAACAACAACAAAAACTGCCAGAAGAATCACCATCCCCAATTTCAAGTTGAGTTACAGAGCTGAAGTAATAAAAACTCACATGATATTGGCATTAAAAACAGACACAATGATGAATGGAATGAAATTGAAGACTCAGACATAAATTCACAAACCTATGGACACCTGATTTTTAAAAAAGAAGTCAGAAATACATACTGGTAAAAAGAAAGCATCTTCAACAAATGATACTGGTCAAACTGGATGTCTGCATCTATAAGAATGCAAATGGATTCTTATTTATCACCCTGCACAAATTCAATTCCAAGTGGATCAAAGACCTCAACATGTAACTAGACACATTGAACCTGATAGAAGAGAAACTGGGGGAACAGTCTCGAGTGTACTGGCAAAGGGGTCAACTCTCTGAACAGAACACATGTAGCATAGACACAAAGACCAACAATTAATAAACAGAACCTCTTGAAACTGAAAAAGTTCTGTAAGGCGAAAAACACTGTCAATTGGATAAACTGGCAGCCCATGGAATGGGTAAATATATATATATTTACCAACTCCATATCTGAGAGAGGAGTAATATATAAAATATATAAAGAACTCAAGAAACTAGATAATTTAAAAAATAATTCAATTAAAAATTGGAGTATATATCTAAACAGAATTCTCAATAGAGGGATCACAACACTTAAAGAAATGTTCAACATCCTTAGCCATCAGGGAAATGTGTAACTTTAATTTTTCAAAGTTTTACTTTTAATGAGGGTTCTTAAATGCTTTAGCCTCTCTTTTAGCCCACCATCCACCAGAGGTAGTGGAAAAGAAAGAATATAGGGGAAGTGGACCTGTTCAGAAAGGTTCTTTGGAGCAACTCCCATCTGTGCTGTCTGGAAATTGGCAGTTTAATTCACAGGTCAGCAGCGGCAGCTTGATCCACTCACAAACAATACCAGCAGTCCAGTTTGGTAGAGTTGGGATAGTGAACATGTATTAGCAGTGATAGCAAGACCTAGCAGAGACAGCCAGGCCTCCATCTCAGCATGAGTCAGCAGGAAGGACTAGTAGGAATGTCAGAAGAAGTTCCTGGCTGTGCCTCTCTCAGGGTCAGCAAAGATGAGAAACCCATAAGCAAGCCTTCCACAGCTAGCACTATAAGCAACTCTAGCTTAGCCTCTGTCACTGTCTGATGGGTCCTTTTATACTCCAAACATCATATGGGTCTTGTCTCAGCACATGTCTTGCCTCAACATGTGTATCTGTCTTAGCTAACATCACTCTGCCAAGCAGCCCAATGGTGGGTTATAGTTGGGGAGGGGTCCCCACATCTGCCCTGCCACGGGGTTAGGGCCACTGCTCAGGGAGGCAGGATGCAGGACGAAAGAAGATTGACTGTACTCACCCCATACCAGTGCCAGGTGGGAGTCGGGCTATGTGAAGCCACGGTAACCCCACTCTGGGGTTGGGGGTGCACAGTCTGAGGTCCCGGGGGCCCACAGGAGATGGCTTGGGAGGGTGCCCAGGCCTGCTGAGAGGCTGGGGAACGTTTGGTTCTCAGGCTCTTGGGCACCCAGGTACCACTGGAAGCCATGGAAGAGCTGAGAATGGAGTGGGGGCCCACAGGCTGGACTGGCCCATGGCAGAAGGGCAGAGGGGGAGAGAAGCTCCGGTTGTGTCTGCGGGGAGGAGAGTCCTTGGGTTACCACAGTGGCTTGGGTTGGTGGTCGCTGTGGCTGGGAAGGCAGAAAAGTCTTTTGCGGGAGATTAGATGGTGGCTCTGTAGGTGAAGGCCTCCTCCATTGCTCCCCATGGGGTGTGTGTGTGTGTGTGTGAGATCCCGATGAAAGAGAAATAAATAGTCCATGGTTTTATGGCTTTTATTGTCATGGCAGAAAGTAGATGAGAGATTGTACCCCCTTTTCTCAGGGTGGGCCTGAGGTTAAATACCTTTTGCAGGGAGGAGTGTTTGGGAATGAAAATTGGCTAAGCCCTCATTAATATGGAGATCTGTCTTGAGGCTCCCTGACTTGTGGTTAGACTTCTACCTGTGGGCTAGTAGAAATGTTGCCCTTATGTGACTGAAGGACACAAATCTATGCAGGGCTTCGGCCTTGTGTCAGGAGCCTGGAGTCTGGGAGCGTGGCAAAACGCCTACCAACCCTTGCATGGGTTTCTACAGGATCACCTTCGGGGTTACCAGGGTTTCAAACCTAGCTCAAAAACCAGGCTGCCTTTAACAGTCCTACAGCCCAAGTCCGCGCAAATGGCAAGAAGCTACATCACAGTGTCCTTAGCAAAGAATCCTTCATCATGTGTCTTTTCACATGCTTGCTTTAGCAGAACATCCTCTTTCCTGTGCCTGCTTCAGTAAAACATTCCTTTATGAGTCTGCCTTAATCTTTTACCTGTGTCCACTTCAGCTAAGCATACCCTCACATGTTTGCCTCAGCAAAACACCATCCAACTGACTTTCCAAAGGACCCTTAAGTTTCTACTTCAGAAATGCAAATCAAAAACTACTTTGAGATTCCATTTTACATCTGCCAGAATGGCTAAGATCAAAACACAAGCTCCTGATGGCGAGGATGTGGAGCAAGGGGAACACTCTTCCATCCCTGGTGGGAGTACAAACTTGTACAACCACTATGGAAAATCAATATGGCAGTTTCTCAGAAAATCAGGAATTGATCTACCTCAAGACCCAGCTATACCAACCATTCATGGGAGTATACACAATGTACACTTCATCCTACCACGAAGACACTAAAAAAAAAAATCATCCTGAGTGAGGTAACCCAGACCCAGAAAGACAAATATGGTATGTATTCACTTTAAGTGGATATTAGCTGTTGTGTGTGTGCGTGCGTGCGTGCGTGCGTGCGTGCGTGCGTGTGTGTGTGTAGAGCATGGATATTTCTGAGAAGGGGAAATAGAATAGACTTAACAGGTAGACTAGGGATGGATGGGATGGGAGCAGGAGAGTATGTGGGACCGGGGGTGAGGGTGGTGGAGGAAGAGAGTGGAGGAAGAGACAAGTGGATTTGGGGAACAGTGTGGGAACCTAGTGCAGGGAAAACTTCCTGGACTCTATGAGAGTGAGCCTAGTGAGAACTCCCAGTAGTGGAGGATGTGGAATCTGAATTGGCCATCTTTTGTAGGCAGGCAAGGCTTCCCATGGTTGGATTGGATTACATTTGGATAAACTGTTGGTCAGGGAGGTCTGGTTGAGATCCCAAGCAACACAGATTGATAGAAGAATGCTCTCTGAAAACTGAGAGCAGGGCTCCGTAAACAAAGACAACCTCCACATGGCTCCTTGTGAAGAGAGGTCATGCTGATGCAGGCTTGGAGCCATTATTCATACATTCTAGTCTCTTTGCTGTGTGAAAGTGCTCTGCAGGCTATGGAAAGAGAAACCTGAATACCAACTCAGCCACAATGGTTATTGATGTACAGTCTATCCTGACTGCAAAATGTGCTGGGGCATTGGTGGCTCAGAACTTGTGCGAATAGCTAACTAATGTTTGGTTTAACTTGAGGCCCATGCTACCAGAAGGAGTCCATACTTTGTACTGTCTGGGTGGCCACAATTGAGAGATGGGATGGCCCAGAGACCTAGGGTAGAACCAAACATGACAAGAGAAAAAAGAACTGATGAAATGATTCCTAATGATATTCTGCTATTCTCATAGTTAAGTGCTTTGTCTGGTTGTCATCAGAGAGGCTTCCTCTGACAGCAGATAGGAATGTGTGCAGAAACTCAGAGCCAGACAGTGTGGAGAAAGTCCAAATTGGAAGTCTCCATCAGGTTCCTCTCTTTGGAGTTTGGGGAATCCCACAGAAGAGAGGGCACAAACATTATAGGAGTCAGAAGGGCTAGAAGACACGAGGAGAACACAGCCCACTAAATTAACTAATCAGGGCTCATATGGGCTCAGAGAGACTGAAGCAGCAGTCACAGGGTCTGTATGGGTCTATACCAGGTCCTCTGCATTTATGTTGTGGTTGTTAGCTTGGTATTTTTGCAGGACTCCTAATAGTGGGAGCAGGTTTATCTCTGATTCTTTTGCATGCTTTGGGATATTTTTTTCCTCCTATTGGATTGCCTTGTTCAGCCTTGATATGATGACTGTCAGTTTGTCTTATTGTATCTTGTTTTGTCCTATTTGGCTATTGTTTCTTGGAGATCTACTCTTTTCTGAAGAGGACATTGAGGGAGAATGGATTGGTGAGGGAGATGGGGCTGGGGTGGTGGTGGGTGGAGAATTTGTGTTGGAATGAATTGTATGAGAGAAGAATATATTTTCAAAACAACAACAATAACAACCACCACCACAACAACAACAATAGCCAACAGGAAAGTTAGGAAGTCAGAGGCTGTTCTAAGCAGATACAGTCAATCCCACCCATGAGTCCAGAGGTAAAGGGGAGTCTCTAGGGAGAGCAGTGAGCTCAAAATGACTTTCTTTTTTCCTTGTGCTTTTTCTTCTCATTGTCTTTCTTTATTTCCCTGACCCCTTCCTCTGTCTCCTTTCTTTTGTAGTTGTTATTACTATTACTATTAATATCATCGAGACAAGGTATTGGTAGTTAACTTAGGTTGGCCTGGAACTCACTGTATACCTCAGGATGGTCTCTTAACTCACCATCGTCCAGCCTTGCCCCCTGAATACTGGGAATCTAGGACTGTGCACCATAACACTTGGATCATTATTTTAATGTAAGAAGTTGAACATGTTGCAAAAACCCAGAAAAACTAATTAGTGAATCTGGCTTGAGGACCAGGTATGGAGGTACACACCTGCAATTATAGAACTCCAGAGCTCAGAGATAAGGCTAGAGTGATCAAGCCCTGTCTTCCTTTTCTATTGCTGTGATAAGATACCTGGATCATGGCAACTTAAAAAAGAGTTTATTTGGTGCTCACCATTTCAAAGGGTTTGGGCGCCCTCCAGTGATGTCTATTCTAACAATGCCATACCTCCTAGCCCTTCCCAAACAATTCCACTAACTGGGGATCAACTATTTAAACATATGAGTCTATGGAGGACATTCTCACTCAAAATACCACAGGAAGCTCAAAGCCAGCCAGGGCTACATAAGACCTTGTCTCAATGCCTCCCCAAACCCCAAAATCAAAACAAAACAAAAGAAAAAAAAAGTAACAGCACCACCAAAAGAATTTGGGCTATATAGACAGCAGTGGGCCTAGGCAAGGAGGATAGACCCCTCTGTTATAAATGCCAGGGGAGAGCAGAGAGTGTGGGTCAATGAATGCAAGGCCAAATTTGGAGCTTTGACTAGGAAATGCAAAAATAATAAATAAATATAAAAATAAAATTCAGACCAATGTCACTTGCAGATAGAGGAAAGAGAACAGTCACCAAGAGCAAGAAGATCTGAAATCTCTGTAGTGTAGAGAGGAAGAAAGTGTCCTGAGGACCATATTGAAGTTTGGGTTGTGCTGAAGGGCTAGGAGATATCTGTAACCATCCACTGCACTGATATTCATGTCTCTGCGTTGAGAGTTTCTCCAGCATCCCTCTCTGCTTAGTGTAAGCATTGGCAGGTGAAAAGTAGCTGACTCTGGTTGGGGAGCCCCCCTTCATGTAGTCTATATCCGAAAGCTCTTACAATCAATCTGGGTCTAGAGTAGGAACTAGGAGACATTTGTTAACTGGCTCCTTGCGATGCTCTTGACACAGGCCTGCTCTCCTCTTGAGTGGCCTCTTTTTATTCCTCCCTAAAAGGCATTGTCCTCACATTTTCAATATCTTTCTGCTTCATAATTTCTTCTGAAACCTTACCCAGGTGAATACGCATTGACCGCAGCTTTCTGGTTTACTGGTTTTGTCCCAGCCAATGGAAAGGAGGTGGAGCAGATCCATTTAAGTCATTTGCTCTTGGCATCATTATACTAACATTGTGCACAAGACCCTTTTCTTTTTAAAATACATTTGTGGCATGTGCTTTTTAGGGGATGAAGTCCTTTCATCTTGAACTGTTTTATATCTCCCCTAGCTCTCTTTGTGGGATTCAGTGTTTCAGCTGATGCCAGGTTCAGATTTCAGATAAGTGGGGAAGAGGAGGTACAGGCAGTTCCCACTTTTTCATCATTGGACTACCTCATCTGGTACTACTACCATCTTACTGTTAACCCTGCAAGCAGCGGCTGCTGCACATGTCCAAATGGTGAATGCTGGAAGCCTGTCATAGGACAGAATTACACTTTGCCAAGAGTATATCTTCCTTCAGGGTGATTGAAGACTTGGAGTTTTTAGAGTAAGTACATCTAAGGATGGAATACTATGCAACTGAAGATTGGTACCCTATCTTTATAAGCAAATAAGTCAAGCTAAGGGCCTAGTCCACATTAATCACATGAGATATCCTAGAATAAAGTAGAAAGATTGAGTACTTTGAAAGACAACATTGCTACCTTTTCAATTTACTTAGCAAAATACAGCTTAACAAAGAGAGAAAGAGACAATACAGGATAAATGGGAAGACTGAAGCAAGTCATTAATGCAACCATCTTCTCCAGGAGAAAGCTCAGAGTGGCATTTTTCCCAATAGGCTTAGAAGGCAAGAAGTCCAAGTAAAACCAGAGACATCAATGTTCTTCAATAAGAAAAATGGGACAAATATCTTGTAATAGCTAGTGCATGTAAGGGGCCGGAACTCACTTATAATATGGAACAGAAGTAGGTACTTCTCATAAAATCTCTGGCGATCAAAACCACAAAATATCCTACCAAAGTCAGAATCCAGATATGCAACTTAAAATGTACAGTAGTGTTTAATAATTAGTAGGGAGAGAACAAGATGCATCTGATCTTGACCCCGGAACATTTTTAGTGCCACAGGAACTAAAGAGAGTCATAGTTGGATATGTTCATGTTCTCCCTAGAAACTGTATTTTGCTGTTACTTCTGGTCCTGGGGTGCCTGATCATGGTGAAGGACTCACAGCACTGTATTGCTTTCCTTAACTCTGCTCACACATTTATAAACACCCCTTCACTAACCAGCCTTTCTTGTACCTTTTGGGGATAGCTATTAGTGCTCTGGATAAAGGAAAGGAACTAATATAGTGCCTACTGTAGGCTGTGAGGTCACATGGGAGGCAAGTGACAAGTGCTTTATCTTCTCTCAGCCAGGCACAGTCGCCACGTCCATATACTCAGTGTGTTCATCTTCCTGTCCCAAGGACCACTCCGGTGCTTGCTGGTCTTTTAGATGTAAATACATCCTGATCCCGAGCACAACATGTTGGACATAAGTGGATAAACAACAGTCAGTTCCAGTAGCCACTCAACATGTTTAGAGGTGGAGAATGGGTGACTGAAAAGCCTCTCTCCTCTACTCTGACTGACAGGTCAGGCCTAATTCATCTGCACCCTGTACTAGTCTGGAGCCCTCATGTAGGCAGGGTTTGTTCTTCACTCTTTCATGGAGTGGTATTGCTTCGCTGAACTGCAAGAAACATTACTTGTGTTGATATTGAGCTCGCTTCCCCCCCCCCCGTCTCTCTCTATCTCTTTCTGTCTCTGTCTGTCTCTTTCTGTCTCTCTCTGTCTGTCTCTGTCTGTCTCTGTCTCTCTCTCTCTCTGTCTCTCTGTCTCTGTCTCTCTCTCTCTCTCTCTGTGTGTGTGTGTGTGTGCGTGCTTGTGCATGCATGATGCTTGCAAGGTCAGCACTTTATCAGCTGACACATCTGCCAGCCTCTTAGGACTTTCTGAGAAGTATTCAGACTTGACAGTTATGGGCTGATGAACGAAATGTTTCCTGTGTTGGGTAATGCTGTTCTTTTCTTTCGGTTTCCCTTTCTACAAAGTTCCTTTTCTTATTGGGTGCTTTGAGTGTACCTCTTAGTTTCTTTCTGCTTCTTCTCAACTCTTCATTTCTCAGAAATAAGATCCAAACCATTTGTCACTGCTTTGCTTTTCCTGTGCTTATGTTGCAGTATAGGGTCATGAGCCTGTCTGGCTTCCTAGAGCAAGCGACCCACCTTCTCCTTTTGCTCTATTGTTCTTTGTATGTTCACACCATCAAATGCATTTTTATATGGTTTTCCCCCAACTCTATTGGTCTACTCTCTGGTCCTTTAATTACTTCTGCCCATTTGATTGACAAGAATGGGTAGCCATCCCATTTATGCTTTTCAGGGTTTTTTATGGTTCAAATTAGATAAACATTAGTTGTAAGCTTGATTCTTCTTTTTCTCTTCTTCCTCTTAGCTTTGAGGCATAGTTCCTATTGGGTTATACTGTCCTTATTTTTCCTAGTTAATTGTAGAACAAAGGTTATCAGCTTCATATAGAAAATATTCCCAAATAAATATGTCTTATTTTTTTTAATTCTCAGGTTCTATTCTTCTATTCTAGTGTAGGGGTAAAGAATGGACAGACTACACACACACACACACACATACACACACACACATATGTGTGTGTGTATATATGTATATTATTGATATATAAGTTCATTATATTTATACATATTTATTGATATGTTTGTTATATGATTTCTTTTATATGTATAACATATATGTTATCTATATTGTGCATATATGTTAAATATAACATATATATCATATATGCTATATATAACAAACTTTTAAAAATATATATATAGAAAAGTTCATTATGATATATGATTTCTATTATGTATACATACTATATGTTATACACATATGTTATATATAACACATGATTTATGGATTCATTCTCTTTCAAACTATTTTGCAGGCTGTGGGTTTAGAAAGCACTGTACTGAAGTACCTGGGAACAAGCTGTGAATAACACATAGAAACAGGGAAGAAATCTGTCTTATGGAGGAAAACTCATCTGGGGCTGGGATAGATTCACTATATTATACTCAGTAGTAATGCTCTGTAACGGAACTTACTGAGAATTCAAGTAAAAACACTTTTAAAAATTGGTGTTCTGGATTAGAGAGCTGGTTCAACAATTAACAGCACTGACTGCTCTCCCAGAGGACCCAGGTTCAGTTACTAACACCTTTATGATAGCTCACACTAATCTGTAGTTACATTTCCAGAAGATCTAATGCCCCCTTCTGGCTTCCACGGGCACTGCATGCACGTGGTACACAGACATACATGCAGGCAAAACACTTATACACTTAAAAAAAATAAACAAATCTCAAAAAAAGGTTTTTTTTTTTTTTGCTTTTTTTAAAAACTTTACTGTTCTGAGTTCACTTAAAGGCCTTTGGCTTACATACAGTCTCTTCCCCAGATTTTCCAGCAGACAGAAATACAATGATAATGAAAGAAAGAAAAATATAGATAAATTGGTGACCAGAAGAGAAGATCACTGTTTGTTCTTTGGTTAGGCTGTAGTAAATGCATTCAGTATGAGAAGTCATCAGGGAGCACCAAGAGCCAGGCATTCAGTATGAGAAGTCATCAGGGAGCACCAAGAGCCAGAAAAGCAAATAGAACGGCAAAGACTAATATCCTAGAAGAAAATTCAGGGGAAACCAAAGAGGAACAGCAAGCTTTGTTCTTCAGAAGTAAAACCAAGCTTTGGGGTTCCCATATCACAAAAATTCCCCCAAGTGAACAGTGCTTACGGAGTGTTGCTTTCGTTTTGAAGTTTGTGTGAATGGTGGAGCAGTCTCTTTGCTTTGCAAGCAATGACTGAGTTCTGCTTCCAGTCAAGGATTTTACTACCAAGTAAGTATGTGAAACAAGCAAATTGTATGAATAGATAGATAGATGGCTTTGGTATCACCAGCTGAGTGTGTGTGTTTGTTATAAACCCCAACAGAGTTTGATTTTTGGGAAGTACTTACATGTTCTTACCTGTGTATTCTGATATAAAGTTTAGTGCTAAGCACACACAAACAGAAAAAAAAACTGTTTGAGTCTTTCTGTGCACTGAGAGAGAAAGTATCTCAGATATGCAAGGATGACTTTCTATATTTGGTCAGGGATCAACCCATCCTAGACACCAGGACTGATAAAGTGGAAAGGGCTAAGAAGGGAAGCTGGAAGGATGTCGTGGGACAGCTTAAGGGTGACTTTGTTTCCCTTTTTCCTTTGGTCCTTACTACAAAGAAAAAGATCCTGTTGTTATTACGCCCATTGCTGTTTTCTCAGAACATAAACATGGGTTAGTAATTCTCACTGTATCCAGATACTGAACTTTGAAAACAATCTCCTTTCTGTCATAAACTTTGTATACATAAAATCTGGCCAGTGGCTTGTTTCTTACACATTCATATTTATGACTGTCTGGTAATGACTTTATATGTAAATTATATTAATTGGATTTATCTTTAAGTATTCTATAGGTCAAATGTAAAACAAAAAAACCTCCAACTAATTATATGGAAAACAGTCTCTCAACATTCTTCCTCAAACAGTTCCCACACCAGCAGCAAACGTTTTTAGTTTCTTGACTTTTCTTTCTTAATCTTTTGTGCAAGCACGAACAATTAGACCTCACTTCACCTCTACTTAACTACGAATGGCCTTTTGATAGAGTTGTCTGTTTGAGAAGCTGATGGTGAAGGGACAGGTGGAGGAGATAGGCTTAGCCTGGTCTCTCTTTTGTAATTTTCTCTTTTGATCTCCTCATCTTCAAACTTGTCAAATTAGCCCTGGGAAGTCCATGGCCATACCTGGGTACTCTATCTCTGTCCCAAGTACTCATTTAACAATGCACCAGTGTTTTCAAAAAGCTACACCCAGGCAAGCATCACTTCCTGAGGCAGGACTTCAAGGGTGCTTCCATCCTGTCTCTAGGATTACTTATCTTTGGAGCTGCCCTGGGCTTTTCTGGCTTGACATTGAGATGGAAATCTGAGCTCACCCCTCATCCAGTTACTAGGGTCTTTACTGTCCTTGCTGTTACTTTCTTTTCTATATTCTGAAACAATGATGGTCTTTAAAATCCACCACCAAAAATCATTCTGGACTCTTGGAACATTGTATGAGGAAAAGCTCATCTCTCTTTCTTCTCAAAGTTGGAGGGAGGTACTAGGGCCGGTGTGAGAGCAACTGTTGGCTTCACTCCATTCCATTTCTGTTTGTGTATATTTGCTTCCATTTCTAGGAATTACCCTTCCTTCTTGCTTATCCATGAAGTAAATAGGACCTGCAATGTTACTTCTAATGTAGTTCAGGCTTTGACCATGGTTGATTAGTCCAGGGGCTAATAGGAAATCCAATCGGGATATTAAGGTATTTAGCCTTTCGCCTAAAACTCAAACCAGTCTCTCTCTAGATGACTAAACCTACTGGTAATTAACACTAAGGAACTTTATGCTGTGTCCTGCCACTAGGAAAGGAATACGTGCATGCCAGGCAGTCTGAGAAAAGATAAGTGCAGAGATGAGGCCAGGAACTGTTAACTGCCAGAGTTCTTGGCTGTAGTAGCTGCTGTCTCCCGTGTCTTCTGTGAAACACTCAGTCTCCTCTTGGAGTCAGGTCATTCATGCTGGTTGTGAATTTCTTGAAAACCAATGAGTCTAACAATGCAGGAGAGCAATACCGGTAGCACTGAGCCCAGGGAGCTCCCAGGTAGGGCCTGTAGATCTAGCGTGGTTCCCCATAGTGTTTGTTCTTTCTCCTAGTTAGAAGTTTGCACTCTTTTAAAGACACAACTCTGATTCATATTTATGACTTATACATTTCTTTGGAAATTTTCTTTTATAAATGTTCAATACTTAAATATGACAGGAAATGATGGAGATCTCCATTTTGATTTGTTTTCTCTGCATATGTCCCATTCTCTTAAGAAAGCCAACCCTCCACAGTATCCAAAGGGAAGTCTTCTGATGTCTGTGTACTCAACTTCCTACACTCAGCAGGGAGATCCCGCCAAGTGTGCCTGGAAGAGTCCCATCAAAGTTCAGCAAGGAGTCCCTGCCCTGCCCCTCCTTGCCCTCCTCTAGGGACCCATAGCAGAGGGAACCTACTGTCCTAAGAAGATCTGAGAAGCAGAAAGACCCTTAGGGAAGAGAAATGTGGAGCTGGTCAGTATTTAAGAGGACAGACTGCTGCAGAACATTTTGAAGAGATTCGAGTGCTCCTGAAGGGCAAGAAAGCTGTAGAAAGTTATCCATATCCCTCTCATGTCATGGAAGAGGGGTAGAGAAAGGATGGATTTAAAGGGAAGGTGAGAATAGGCATTCTGTTCCACATTACTCTTGGTGGTACAATCAGGCCCCTGAGTGATCAAGGGATGTCACAAGGGCTAATTATTTTATTCTCAAAATAGTGTGATTTCTGTAGTTCAATACTGCTTCTCATTTCACCCTGAAGAAAATGATTTCTTTGTAAAGAACCGTTGACAAATTTTGGATTCCATGCCATGCAAAAAGCAGAGAATAGAGAATTATTCTTCAGGTATGGGTATGTGTATATATCTTCTATTATAAATATGAGGAGGCGAGGAGATGAGGGGGTTAAGGAGTTGGCCTTTATGACTACGGAGGCTAATGAGTCCAAATTCCATGGGGCAGAGCAGTGGACTAGAAACGTAGATGAGAATAGAAAATCTACAGGGTAGATCACACAAAGTGGAAACTCAAGCAGGGCTCTTACACCACAGTCTTCAGGTCAGGTCCATTCTTTTCATAGCATTTTAATTTATAGTATTTTTAGTTATGTGTCTGGGTGTGGTACACAGGAGTGCAGTTGCCTGAGGAGGCCAGACCCACTGGATCCCCTGGAGCTGGAGTTACAGATAGTTGTGATCAGTCATGTCTGGGTGCTAGAAATCAAACATGGTCCTTTATAAGAGCAGTACTTGTTTTAAAATGCTGAGTCATCTCTTCTGACCACCAAATCCCTGCTTTGAGCAACTTTAATCTTAAGATGTTCAGTAGAATGGATGAGACAAAAGGGCAAATTGGAAGAAATCTCTAAAGTTGGCTGCATTAAATGTTAGTCTTGACTAAAACGGAGCCTGGAAGTGAGGCAGGGCAGTCTTTGAACAGGACACACACGTACAACTCCTGAGACTGAAAGGGCTGAACTCTAACAAAGACAGAGGGCACAAAATTTTAGCAAATATTCCATCTTCAAATTTTCTGTAACACTAGAAGTTTTTGGTATAAACAAGATCAAATATATGTATTTATTATAACAAAAACCTCTACAGTGAATGTCCTGCAAGTGGAAGCTATACTTTGCAGAGATCCTCAATGTATGTGATCAAATGACCACTAAATGTGTGTATGTGTGTGTGTTTGTGGGTATTTGCATGTCTCTGTGTATGTCAGTTTGTGTGTATTGTTCTTTGAGTGTGTATATGAACGTGTCTGCATGAGTCTGTGTGTATGTGTGTGCCTGTTCCTGTCTGTCTGAGTTTGTGTGCATCTTTGTATGTATGTCTGTGTAGTGTGTGTGTCTATGTCTCTGTGTTTATTTGTGTGTCTGTATGTGTGTGTGGGTTTGCATGTATGTTTCTGTGTATGTTTTTATATGTCTTTATGTGTCTCTGTGTCTCTGTGTGTGTTAATGTGTGCTTGTGTATATGTTTGTGTGTTGTGTATGTCTATGTGTTGTGTTTGTATTTGCATGTGGATGTATGCATGTGTGTGTTTGCTGTGTCTGTGTCTTTGAGTGTGTCTGTTTCTCTGTGTGTGCCTGTGTGTCTATTTGAGTCTGTATGTGTATGTCTATGTGTCTGTCTTTGTGTCTTTGTTTGTATGTTTGTATCTGTGTATTTCTGTGTGTCTCTGTGTATGTTTTGTGTGTGTGTCTCTGTGTATGTTTTGTGTGTATGTGTTTGTGTGTGTCTGTTTATGGCTCTCTGTATGCATTTTTGTATGTTTGTGTTTATGTATATGATGATAATTGAGTTCATTTCTGGTCAGGTATTGGTCCAGGTCAGACAACAGTAGTTGATACTGTGTGTCTGTATCTATAGCATTGCTGTAGGGAGCACAGCTGAAGGGAGGCCTGATTAATAAGTTTAAAATAGATGGATATGAAGTAGGAGGGGCAGGCTTTGTTTGCAGTTATGTGTGTAGAGTATCAGCTGATAGAATCATCTCCTTTATCTCTGAGCCTAATTCCTCTGAGAGACAGATCAGTTACCAGTGAAGATCAAAGGGGTTGAGTGAACCAGGGTGTAAAACAATTAGCTTCATTTGCTACCTTCAGTCTGGTGACGGAAGTAATTTCTATTTATAAGAAAAAAATATTTATAGAGAGCTTGAGAGTTGATAATGGCCTGTAATGCAAATGCTATTGGAAATAAGTTTAATATGGGACTATCTTCAAAATTCCTTTCCAGAAAGGTAAAAATCTCTTTTAAAGAGATTTACTATAACGAAGACATTTGTTTTCATTTAATTGTGTGTCTAAGTGCTTGCCCATGTATGTTTGCACGGATGTAAATGTCTGTGGAGGCCAGATGCATTGGATTCCCTTGTAGCTGGAGGTACAGACAGTGGTGAGCCACCCAGGACAGGTGTTGGGAATCAAACCTGAGTCCTCTACTAGAACACAAGGCACTTTTAACTGCTGTGCCATTACTCTAGCCCTGTATTTATAATATTTATGGCTGTGTGCTTGTGTGACAGGCCAGAAGAGGGTGTTAGAATGGTACTTAGAGGAGGTTGTGAGAAGATCCCTTGGGACTGTAGTTACAGGAGACAATGAACGGCCATGTGGGGGTGCTGGGCACCCAACCCCAGTCCTGTGTGAGGGCAATAGGTGTTTTAATCACCAAGTCACCTCCTCAATTCTTCATTTTCTTATATTGATTTTTTTTCCTGGATATTGAATGGCTGAGGCAGAGGATTCAAAACTTATGACTTTTAATTTCTCATATTGCTTTCCATAAACAGTTATATTTCTTAATTCATTTAAAGAATTACTTATATATTGAAAACAATTACTGACTACACTCCAAGGGAGCGCAGGCTGGGCAGTAACTATAGTAATGCCTCCTTTACTTACATCTTAATAGTACATCTTCCTGGGAAGTCTTCTGTTGATATTATTTCATGAAGGATCTTATGATCCTTTTCCTATTTTCTCTGGAGGACCAAGCATCAGTTTTATTATTCGATTAAGTAAACCATTTGACCTAATGCTCTCACATGACTGTGGCTGGGTCTGAAACATTAATTAAAGTTATTGAGATTCCCCATGGGGTCAGGTTGTGAACTCAGATAGATAAATGTTTTGTCTGAAAGTGGAATGTGGCAGGTCTTCAGAAGCCAGCCTTGGAAATTAGGGACAAGTTAGCTACACATTCCTCCTTTTTCTTTATAATTCCTTATAGATCCATTGTCTGCTCACAGATCCTTAGCTCAGTTTCCCTTAAACTCAGGCTTGTTCTGCCTTAGTTCCCAAGCACTGGGGTTCCAGGCATATCCCACCACACATGGCTCAAATGAGGCAGTTTCCAGGATTTCACTGCCATCTCTTCTTTGTTCTAACATTTCAGGAACTTTCCAGTAAACTCATAGTTTTCTCATTGTTACTTTTTACAGTTATCTGATGTTCTAGTGTGGTCGCTTTCATCTCTCCCTAGGGAGCACTGGGCAAAGGGCATGTGTGCATTCTTGTATCCACCGCCTCTGAATTGTTTACTATCCACTGTAATATTTTATATACTTTGTTTAAAATATTGGTAAATGGATTTTTTTCTTCCAAGGTGGCAACTCGAAGGCATGGTTATATATCAGCCTGAACTAGAATTACAAAATTTGGCAATTGGTTGTGTAAAAGCCAGAACCAGACACCAGAGGGGTCCAACATCTAAACAGAGGCCTTTGACCCAAAATTACTTTATGCAATGCCATGGGAGAATGGTTTCGCTTTCATAGTGCTTGGTGGGTTTTTTCCCCCATCATGACTACAAAGAACACAGCACAAAGGTTTTTTTTTTCAAACTCTGCTTGGAACTGTGAGACATTAGTGAGATTTTTGGCTAAACTTAACTATGCTGCCGCCTGTAGGTCTCATTCTCTCCCTGTTTCTGTGATACTTTTCCATCTGTTCTGAGGCAGATGAAAAACTCTTGTTACTGACACAGGAAATACTCATAACTACCAACTGTCTTCCCAGTCTATTTTGCCAGTGAAGGAAAATAATGGAAGTATCCGCAGTCATTTCTCAGTGCCTATAGTCCACCAAAGATACAACAAATCCATGCCCAAATCCCTTACATAAAATGCTATACCGTTTGCATATAGCCTACCTACACCTTCTCTAATACCTTGCGTCAATTTGTAATTACTTATATACCTAAATGCAAATACTACATAAATAGTTCTCATAAAAAGATCTCTACACATTCAGACACATTCAGCATTTCTGACCCATACTTGGTTGGGTCTATGGATGTAGAACCCATAGATATAAGAGCTGCAAGCAGTGAGTTCAAATATAAATCCTACTAGACAGCCCACATTCTCTTTTGCAGGGAGCTTAGAAGGTGCATATTAAAGGAAGGCTGTTATGGTAGTCATACCTCATTATTTACTTATGCCGCCTGACTGCTCAGAAAACGTTTACAGTCACCTCTTAGTCAAATACAACCCAAAGGTTTGGTCCTGGCCTTAGACTTCCATCTGGCATTCATACTTCAAATCATCTTATCAAAAATTCCAGGCCTCCCCTCTCCTCTTACATACAATCCATACTTTAGACAAATTGGACCACTTACTGCTGTGCTTACCTACACCACAGTGTGTTAAAGTTTCCCCGTCTCATTGTGACCAGGGATACACTTCTCTTGTTTGAGATCTGTTATAAGCGCTATGCTGTGATTGGTACAAAACCCTTTTCTTGACTATATAAGCGTACGGTTCAGCTTACTTGGTGAGTGGGCTGGGAAACACTCTCGGGCTGCCTCCCCTGGTGCTATGAAATTAGGTCAATAGCTACAGGGTCTCAATAAGTACAAATGTTAGAGTTCTTATAGAGGTCTAGATACAGGTAGGGGTCTGTAGTGGTCTGCCCAGGGGGTGGTTCCTTTAGAGGGTGTGACCCTGTTAAAGGTAGGCGTGGCCTTGTTGGAGTAGGCGTGTCACTGTGGGTGTGGGCTTTAAGACTTTCATTCTACCTGTCTGGAAAGCAGTATTCAGCTAGGAGCCTTCAGATGAAGATGTAGAACTCTCAGCTCCTCCTGCACCTTCTGCTCCTCATGCCTGCCTGGATGCTGCCGTGTTCCTGCCGTGATGATAATGGACTGAACCTTTGAACCTGTAAGCCAGCCCCATTTAAATGTCCTTATAAGAGTTGCCTTGGTCATGGTGTCTGTTCCCAGCAGTAAAACCTTAACTAAGACAGGTTTTTTTTTTTCTATATAAGTGTTATAGCTCTTTTTTTAAAAATGTTTTTATTAGTATAGATTAAATTATACATACATATATGGGTTCCACTGTGGTATTTTCATGTGTGCATACAATGCACATTTTTAAAACAAATCATAGCTAATCACCATTACCCTCTCTTGTCTCCTTCCCACTTCTGTGGAGCCCTTTCCTTTCCAAACCAGTCCCTAAAGACCTTCCCTTGAGTGGTCTTCCCTGGCCTACTTTTAGTAGAGCAGGCTGAGGTGATAACATGAAGAAAGAAGCAGGGCCAGCAGAGACAGCCAAGTGACAGCAGCAGAGTTGA
>NW_021604633.1:7569218-7570915 GCF_004785775.1 Grammomys surdaster | reverse complement strand
AGAGAGAGAGAGAGAGAGAGAGAGAGAGAGAGAGAGAGAGAGAGAGCAAGAGAGAGCAGCTGCTTTAACGGCAGCAAAGGAAGTGAGGGATGAGAACTATGGGAACCACAGGCTGCATGGACAGTTTCAGGGATGGAACCGTAGAAACTGTGTGACTCTGACAACCAGCAGGACCACAGGGGCAGAGCTACGGGAGTAGCTAGTGGCCTTGGCGCATGGTAGAGGTGATCGGTAGGCAAGGTTGCAAAGACACTACGGTGTCAGGCTGCATGGGTAGCTGCTGAAGAGGTGGAGCTGCGAGCCTGGCAGTGGACAGAAGGGGCCTCGACAGCAGCGAGAAGCACGGCAGTGATGCTAGCTGTGACGGCAAGTGCAGCAAGCTGTAATAGCAGACACTGCCAAAGGCTAAGGAAGCCTGAGGACCTAAGCCCCAAAGCTGCATTTCCAGTTATTATCAAAGGCTGAGGATCCTTCTCCTAGATCTGCATAGGAGTTATTACATTTGTAGAGCTAAAGACGCTTATACAAAGATCTGAGCAAGAGCTGTCTTGCTTGGAGGGCTAAGAGTTTTAGCAGCCATGACCTGCACTAGACCTGTAACACTACATGGGTCACCCACTGCTGTCCCCAACCTGTCTGCTGCCTCGACTTCCTGTTATCAGATGCAGAGGGAGATGAAAGCTGTCAGAGAGAGCACTGAAGAGCTCTTGCCTGCCTCTCACCACTTCTAACCAGGCAGAGTAAAAGGACCCCAGCCAGCAGATTGGTAGCATGGCACAGGCCCTGGTTGGAATTTGATTCACGGACTATAACTGACCAACCCTTACTGCCACATCCTCAGCTATTTAAGGAACACAATCTGGGCTGCATGTGGTTGTGTCAAAACAAAAAACATCAAGAAGTTAAAAAACAATCTTTAAAGCAATGAAGCTTTAAGGATTTTAGCTTCAACCCAGAATTCTATATGAAGAGAAAATATTCTTTAAGGATGAAGAAAAATAAAGATGCTTTCAGAAAAGAATACTGAAAGTATTTTTCACTGCCAGAATGCCAAAGATGTTCCTGAGGCTGGAGGCAAGGGAAACTAGACAATGGTCATATCCTCATAAAAAAATAAATATCATTTTAAAAAAGCCAGTGAAAAGGAATATTTTCTTTGGTATTACCTCTTACTTTATATGAATAATAACTCTAAACTGATAATAATATCTCATATGATATAACAAAGGCAGATGGAACTCAAACACAATAATGATGGAAATAATAGGATGGCAATGTTTGTATAGATAGCTTCAGGGTTTCTGTATTTTATGCAAGTGACACAATATTAAATGTATGCAGACTGTGAAAAACTAAGGATTTATATTGCACGTGTAGACCAATGACTAAAGCATAATGCAAAGAAACACAGTCAGTTTTGGCAAGATGGGGTAACGTAGTCCTACTTTATCCTCTTCCTTTAAACAACTGAAAGTCAAGAAGAGGAACATCAGGTTCATATCAAGGGTCAAGTAAGAAAGGACATGGCAATGAATGTACAGTTGCCCCAGCTTACTGCCGAGAGAGTTTTCAGGCATTGATTCAAGAAAGGAGAAGCCAGGCAGATCCCCACTGCCTATCTGAATTAAGGACTCGAAGCTGAGAGAGAGGGAGAGAGAGAGAGAGAGAGAGAGAGAGAGAGAGAGAGAGAGAGAGAG
>NW_021604633.1:7520763-7569208 GCF_004785775.1 Grammomys surdaster | reverse complement strand
GAGAGAGAGAGAGAGAGAGAGAGAGAGAGAGAGAGAGAGAGAGAGAGAGAGAGAGAGAAATGAAGAAATGAAGAGGCTGGGACTTCCAAGACAGGTATCAGAGAGGAAAGAGCTGTACAGGACAAAGCTCTGCTTGCAACAACGAGTTGTTGACTCTTTAGTTGAGCACCAGAAAGTACATATGATGGATGGATTTAGAAAACACTGGGAAAAGTACTAGCCAGACAATCACAGGACTCAATGTATACAGCTTATATAGGGCCTGAAAAGAAATCTCTCTTCCTAACAGCCAGAGTGGAAAGTTTTGGAGAACAGTATACTACATTCAGGAGATACTTGTCTCAGTAGTCTTGGGTAGAACTTTATCCTAGGCTAAAATCTACCCTGGTTGTACCTAAGAAAGCTTACAAGCAACTCATAAAGTATTGAATTGTCACTTAATAACTCAACTGTGCTAAGGGCAAAGTAGTACTTCCAGGAATGTAAACAAGACAGTTGACAAGACGTGGCATGTAATTAACTATTATCAGGAGAATTCACTTTCTGTTGCGGCTTAATTATGCCAGTATGGACTGGATGATTTTGCTCCTTTAAAACTTGTATGTTGAAATCTTAACCCCAGTGTCATGGTGTTTGGAAGTAGAACTGTAATACTTACTTTATCATTGGTATGAAAAATACCTGTCACAAGTAACTTAAGGAATGGTTTTGTTTTTGTAATTTTTTTTTGTTTGTTTATTGGCTCACAGTTTGAAGTACAACCCATCATGACAATAAAGTCATACTGTCATGGTGGCAGGACCATGAGGCAGCTGGTTATGCTGTATCTACAGAGAGATAAAAGCTGCTGCTGCTTTCTCCTTGTTATTCAGCACAGGACCTCAGTTTATGGAGTGGTGCCACCCACATGTTGGGTGGGACTTCTCATCTCAATTAGCCTAGTCTAGAAAGAGCCAAGCAGACCCTCACAGAGGTGGTAGCTCCTAGGTGATTCTGGATCCTGTCCAGTTAACAATATTAAGCATCATAGGAATCTTGGGTAGGTAATTGGATTGGGAAAATAATTAGTACTTGTATGAAAGGAACCCCAGCACTCTGTCGTTCCCATTTCACTGTGTGCAAATACAATTGGAAATTGGCAGAAGACAGCATCACAAAATCCTACCCAGGAAGGCCTTTTGATTTTAGGGGTGAGATCAGTTTGTGTAACCTATAACCCAGTCCCTGATACTTTGTTACAGAAGCCCAAGCAGCTGTCTAAGATGGTGGATTAAGGGAACAGATATTATCATTGCCTAGTTCTGTAGGTCAAAGTCCAAACAAGGTTCAGTTATCTTTCCTTCTAACCATCTCATAGGGTTGGAATCAAGGTGTTAGTTGAGGTTGTGGTCCCATATAAGCTTTAGTGTCCTTTAGAAGTTCATGGGATTTTTGGGAGGACTCATTTCCTTGTCCTTTTTGAGACACTCAGAAACAGATTCCTCCAACTTCCTTGTCCACAGCAACTAACCTCCAGAGTTAAAAAGAACACATGACTACATCTTCCCACCAAGGGTAATTTCCTCTCTTAAGTAATTCAATTAATATGGGACTCTAATTTCATTTTCTCTATAGACAGCTAATGGACTATAATTACAAAATGGTCATCTCTTATCAAGGCTAGGTAATTATAAAGGAACATAAGTCATTAGGGCTGTTTTTAAACCTTTTCAACCATGTCCCTGGCATAGTGGTATATACCTTTAACCTCAACACTTGGGAGGCAGATGCAGGTGGATGTCTATGTGTTCAAAATGAGTATCTGGCTGGCCAGAGCTATACAGGAAAACCACCTACCTTTCTTTCTTTCCTTCTTTCCTTCTTTCTTTCTTTCTTTCTTTCTTTCTTTCTTTCTTTCTTTCTTTCTTCCTTTCCCCTCAGACAAAGTAGACACATAAAATAGTAGAAAAAGATGCCTTCTGTTTTGGGAGAACAATGAAAACTGTAACTGGATGGGAAGCAACTTATAATGACAGATGATAGAATTGATAGCAGGAACATTAAAACCATCACTTTGGCTGTATTGTAAGAGAGTAAGGAATGAGAAGAAAATCTCACAGGTTTTATATAGACCAGCAGATGACAAAAAGACACAAATGTGGATAAAGGGAGAAAATGTCAATGTGTGAGATAAGTGACCTAGACGGGACTAAAGTCAGATTAACTACTACAGAAGAAGAGGGTAGTTTGAAGATACTTTCCTAAATTATCCAAATAAAACAAAGAGGTACCAAACAGTAAACAGTGGCACACACAATCTGGCAGGATGAAAAATCAGATTTGGAGTTCTAGATTAGCCAAGAACACAGAATACAAGGAGTATTTAAGGAAATTAGTCAATGTACTTTCAAGTTTTGATAAAAAATCAAATAAACACATGAATACAGGATACTCTATGGCTGTCAGTCAGAAATAGGAATAAACTTGTATCAGGGAACTTCAAAAATCAAACTTCTAAATCTAGTGATGAAGAGAAAAATTGAAAGCATCCAGATTAAAAGTGTACAGAAGAATCAGATTTCTTACAGGAGCTAATGCAGAAAAGAAGAAGATGACAGGGACATATTTTTAAAGTATTAAAAGAAAATACTGCAATAAGTTAGATTTCTATTTTGTAAAGTAAGTTTTGTAGTGTAGACAAAGTAAAGGCTTTTCCAGATACACAGTAGCTGTCACCATGTCCTGATGGCAGGACCTCACTGCTGTGCATCTTAGGAAGCCACTCAGTCATATGATAAATGAAAGAAAACACCAATTGTAAACACCAGGAAACCACACTCTGACTATAAATTCTTTACTAACAGAAATCCAAAGAAGTAGTTATTATCAGTCAGCAAAGGACACAGACAGAACTGGAAAATTCTGTAAAAAACAAAAAACAAAAAACAAAACCAAAAACAAATAGTGACAAATGTTGGTGTGTGTGTGTGTGTGTGTGTGTGCGTGTGTGTGCATGCATGTATAGCCCTGTACATCTGCTAATGGGGTGAAAGCAGTATAGCCACTATAAAAATCAGTATGTCATTTCATCAAAAAATTAAAACTAATGTACCATGTGATCTAGCTGTAGCCCCAGGAATGTGAGCAAGGAATCTAATGTGGTTTACAACAGAGACACCCACTCCTCATGGTAGGCCATGTTATGGAGTCAGCTGGGGTACCAACAGGTGCACTGGTAAAGAAAAATGAGGTACACACACACACACACACACACACACACACACACACACATTCATGGCATGAAATGGAAAACTAGAGAATTTAGGAAGAAGAAAAGGACTATTGAGAGGAGGGGGGAAACAGAGAGGGTTACAGGGGTGAAGCACACATTACACAGTTGAATAAAAATGACTTTGTAAAGTCCATCACAAATATGCAATAATAAAATTACAGAAAAATTGGAAAAATTAACAGATGCTTAGTTCTGTGTATATTCAAAGGAAGTGAATTGCTGGTTAAATTAATAACTAAGTAGTAAGATGATAGTTTTGAAATCAATCATATTAATGGTCATGTTAAATTTAAATTAAAATACATAAAGTAAAAACTGTCAAGGCTATAGTTTGGTGGCAGAACACATGTCTGGTTTGTAGAAGGCCCTGTATTTAACCCTCAATTATAAGCACAATTATAAGTATAAGTAAATAATAATAGCCCAATAATAAATACCTCAAATTAAAAACACAAGACAAGACAAAAGCAAACAATAGCTCATGAGTCCTGATAGAACATTGACACCCTGTGACCTTACTGATCATGGCACCACAACAACATGGCACCCAACAACAGACAAATATCATTCAACAAACTAGAAGGTCTCCTAGACCATACAAAAGCCCTCATAGGTTTCAAATGATCAAATTCTTATTAAGTATATACAATGATGCTACAAACAACAGGTCATAGATGAACAGAATTCTCTCTGGGAAATCCCCAAATATTAGAAAACTAACTAGTGCCAAACCAATAAGACAAAAGGGAAGTCACAAAGGGAAATTACCAAGCTGATTGAACTTAATCAAAGTGAAAATACATCATGCCAAAGCACATGGGAAGCAAGACCTGAGATAAGAGTTATGGGGTAAATTCGTAGCAGAAAGTGGAAAGCACCTGTGCTTTCAGGCATTAGAAAAGAGGAAAGAACCCAGCTTGAAGAGAATCAGGAGGATAGAAGTAAATAACCAGTTTTCTAGCAGTGGAACATCAAGAGAGAGAGCAAGCCAAAAGGATATTCTGACAGTCCCAGCCACAGGACAAACCCACTCACAGTTCATAGGAGCTTTAAATCCAGTGGGAGGATTTCATGGCTGACTCCTTCTGTGTGGTAGGCCCACACTGGGAAAGAGATCTATTTACTCAGTCTTGATATTTCAGACAGCTGTAGTCTGATACCATCTGGAGAAGGAGACTATTGTTTGAGATTGGGCTACTCTGGTGACCTGAAATCAAGAAACAATCATACCTCAAGGAACCTGAGGGCATTCCATCACATGCTGGTAGAAGATAACAGTTCTGGAGAGGATAAGGGTCCTACACAGATGAGCTGAGAAGTTTAAGCTTCAGGAAGGTGGTCAAGGATATTGAGGTCTGTGGTTCTGCCCTCTGTGGTAAGGAATGTGGACTACAGTGGACACTGAGAGCCCCCAGCTCATAGCTAATGGACTGCTCATTCTCCAGAGTGGCCTCCCTGGTGTGAATAATTTGCTGCTATACAGGACTGAGAACATGGAGTCCTAGTCTGGTGCAACAATGAATTTCCACAGCCTGTCTCTCCAGTGGGTTGGCAGTGTTCTGGCAACCATGGTCTGAAAGCACAGAAAGCCAAAGGCAGAGTACTGGAGTATCCAAATTCTTCCCATCTCACACAGATCTCAGTAGTCTTTTTGCTGTTTCTCTATTTGATACACTGGGGTGATGCCTCTCAGCTTGGACAATTGGTATCCTCCTGGTCACAAACTGGTGGCTTTTGGAACAAGTAGGAAATTTTTTTCTGGTCCATCAGCCACAAACCTCAGTGCAACAATCTGTAGCTACTGGAATGCAAAAAGGGAATGTAGACCTGCCTAAATCTAGACTATGCCTTGGTTACACTGGTCTTCAGCTGTATACAGCCAGCCTGAATGGATATTTTTGGTGATGTTGCCTTCTCTTCTTTGAGTGGTACTGGGGATTGAGAGCTCAAGAGAAAAAAAGAAGACTAAGAAGATCACCAGAAAATACCAGAAGAGATACGTGTGCCAAAGGATGCCCAAATTATAACTTAGAAACACAAGTAACATGTAAAAGTAAGGTAACACGACCCCTAAAATGTTTATAGGTACTCAATAACGAAGTCAAAAAATACTGGAGCCATTGAAATGTAGGAGAAAGAATTTGAAAGTTTAGTTTTAAAAATGATGACTGACCTCAAAAAGGATAGAAAATCTGAACAAGATAGGCAACAATATGGATGAGAAAGACAGTTAAAAAAAAAAGCAACAATAACCTGATAGTCTGCAACAAAAGACCAAACAGCAAATACAAATGGAAAACTCAATAAATTGATGAAAGTCATGGTGGACTTCATGACCAATATACTAGACTAAAGAGAAGAAATAATATTAGGGTCTAGGGGCTGGTAGATGGCACAGTTGGTAAAGTCCTTTCCACCCAAGCATGAAGATTTGAGTTTGGATCCCCAACATTCACATAAAAGCAGGATATAGTGTCTATAACTCTAGTACTGAGTGGGGGGAAACAGGTTAGACTCCTAGAACTCAGTGTCCAGGCAGTCTCGCCATTTGATGAGCTCTCAGTTCAATAAAAAATTCTGTCTCAAAAAATAAGGTGCATGGGGGAGGGGAAACAGTAATCAGAGTATATTATTTTATAAGAAATCTATTTTCAATATAAAAGGTGGAAGAAGACAGAGGAAGACACCTGCCACTGACTTATAGTTCTTACACACCCACATGCCCTACCCACACCCCCACAAACTCTAAGGAATTCCAGATACAATGGTAAACTAGAATTCATGATGAAACAAGTGGCGGATTACAGTTTGGGAAATAAAGAGAACAGAAATATTTTATCACTCCATCAGCTACTTCTTGCTTTCCTACCTGAACTTGATAAAGAAACTGCTAATGCTGGACTCATGAACATTCAATACCATCAAACTGGAGTTGCTGTTGTGACTGCAACCAATGTATCCACCAACATAGCTATGCTTAGCTGGGTTAAAAGACTCCTATGAGTAAATCTACAAAAGCTGTGACATTAGGGGTTTTATAGAAGGAGTTACCAGTGACTACTTCTAGGACCAGCATCAGTAATCCAATGGGGAAAGGTAAAGCTATGGGCACTAAACATAAGCTCTAAACAGTGCTTTGGGTACTATACAACTATCAGCCACTCCAAACTCCAGCCACCTAAGGACTGTGGAGTACCAGGTACCTCCCATAGGCCTGTTGGATACACATTCACCTCCCAAGATCTATCCCCAACCTACAGTGGACCAGAGCCCATTCAAGGAAGAGCAACTAGACTTGGGGAGCCACACCAAAAGGCAGCAAGGAGAGGTCCAACAAGAAGTGGTTTGACTCTTGCATAGTTCAGGCTAACAAAAGCAGTCTCTCAGTAAGCTACGCATAGAAGTTGGGCCCTGATCACTAGTCTCCCAAAAGAAAACAATGACTCAACTCTCTTGCAACTTAATCCTTAATCACACAGTTACACTGCAAGTGGCAAGGTGGAGACCAGGATAGTTGGAAGATTCTTCACCTTTCTCAAGAATGACTGGGTACACTTTGACCAGGGAAACAGGTAAGCTAACTGAAGATCTTCACCTCTTCTTCAGCTCTTCTGAATCTAATCCCCTGATCTCATCTCCAGCTCTGAAGCAGACCAGTAGGACCTTTAGCTGCAGCCCCTCTACTGCATCCATCTCTGGTAGGTCACATATACCTTCCCCTCCTAAAATCCCTCCCTCAACTTATTGCATTATCCTAGGACCCAACTCATGCAGGCATTGCCTGCAAACCTACAAACCACTCTTGCTAGGGAGCCATGTCGGCTAACTGCATATCTTCATTTCTCCCTCTGCTCCTCCAAATCCAATCCCCACGTCTTATCTCCAGCTCTGTGGCAGAACACCTGCTGCAACCCTGCCACCATCTCCAGTTGATCCCACATATCTCTATCCACCTAGCCTTTCCTTATTCATTGCTTGTCTAGTTCCCAACTCCAGCAGGCATTCTCTTGGAAGCCATAGGCTACTCTGACCTGGAAAACAGCTAGGCTAACTGCATATATTTACCCCTTTCTCCATTCTCCCACGCCAACCCCGGTCTTATCCCCAGTTTAGTAGTAGACCTTCTATGATGGTCTTTCCCAATTCTCTAGTCCCATTCCTAGGAGACTAAGCAGATTCTAGTGGAACACAATTCTTTCTTCACTCTTGTGTATCTCCATAATCCCATCCCATCTCTATTTCTAAGTATCAGCTCCCAATACCCAGAAACATATTTTACCTAGAACCCCCAGTCACCATACCTATAAGGATCCCAGAAGAATTTCCTACCTGGCAACACACAGCTACTACGTTCTCCTAAGAACCATGGAGGGCAACAGAAATCAAGGAACAAAACACGTACCCAACAAAGACAAAACCAGGTATCAACACCCAGAATTACAATCTTCCTAAATTCAAATTCCTAGATGTAAATGCAAAAGCACAGTTAATAACAGCTAGAACAGTATGTCTCCACTAGAGCCCAGCAACCCTACCACAACAGGCTCTGAGTATTGCAACATAAATGATGCACAAGTAAAGACCTTAAAATAGCCATTATGAATATGATAGAGGTCTTTAAAGATGAAATGAATCTCTTAAAGAAATCTATGAAAACATAAACAATGAAAGAAAATAAATAAAAGAGAACAAAACCACTCAAGATCTAAAATTGGAAATAGACTCAATAAAGAAAAGCCAAATTCAAAGAAATCTGAAATGAAAAATTTAGGAACTCCAACAGGAACCTCAGAGGCAAACATGACTAACATGTTTGAGAAAGAAAGAGAATCTCAGGCACTCAAGACAGGACAGAAGAAATGAATACCCAAGTCAAAGGAAATCTAAAAACTCCTGACACAAAATATCCAGGAAATCTGGGATACTATGAAAAGGTCAAATATAAGATTAATGGGATACCATGAAAAGCACAATTAATAAATATAAGAATCTAGGATACCAAAAAAAAAAGAAACACAGGTCAAAGAGACAGAAATATTTTTTTAACAAAATTATAGAAGAAAAATTTCTTAACCCAAAGAAAGGGACACCTATCTGTAGAAGAATTTTAATTCAGCAACATGGCTACTCTGGTAAGGGATCACATCCAATAACCTAGTTATGTGTGATTTGGCTGGAATACTGACACACTCTTAATACACATCTTTAATTCCAAACAATGAAGATAGAGTTGTTTTTTTTTTTAGAAGTAAGCAGCCATATTTGAAAGTGATGTCTAATTGAGGGGCAGACAAAATGACAAATTAGAGAAAAATTTGAAAGAATGAGTCAGAAATAGAATATGTCTAACTCTCATGAGTGCAGCTCAGGGAAGAAAGGTGATTTAAGTTGCAGCAGAGGGAGAGGAAAAAGAGGGCAGAGCAATTCAGTGAGAAGCTGAGAGAAGTCAATCTGAATCAGTCAGCATGGAGAGGAGTTTGAGCCAGAACAGCTGAGTTGAACCAGCCAGCTAGAGTTCAGAAAGAACTAGAAAGGGTGAGCTTATTCAGCAGTAAGCCTATGAGACAACAATTACATCTAGCCAATAAAAACTATATTTATAATTGTGCCCAAGGAACATCTACAAGTTAAACTACTATGACTTCTTTTTTAATATTTATATCATTTTTATGTTTTCTTGTAGCTGTAGCTAAGACTTTAAGCATTAGATCAAATAATCAAATAATGGTAGAGACAGTAGGCACCCTTTCCTCAACACTACTAGTTTCTTTAGTACTTTTACCATGAACTTTGTCAAACACATTTTTATTTCTGTTGGTATGATCATGCAATTTATATCCTTAAATTTATGTATATGTTGTGTTACATTTACTGATTTGCATGTGTTGACTCAATCTTATGTCTCAGGATAAAGCCAAGTTAGTAATAGTACATGGTCTAAACTTTCATTTGTAAGTATTCTGTTGAGAATTTTTTCACTCTCATTAGGGTTGTGGTTATGTTATTGTTGATATTATGACATTATCTTTTAAAGCAGAATAACATTAGCTTAATAAAAGGAGTTTGGCTGGAGAGATGGCTCAGTGAAGAGGACCTGGGTTCTATTCCCAGAACTCACTGATTGGCTCACAACCATCTATGACTCCAGTTCTAGATAATCTATCTGATGGCCTCTTTTGAAGACATGAATATAGTTCACATACAAACATGGAGGGAAAAACACTCATACACATAAAAAAGGTAAATATATCTAAAATAACAAGGAGTTTGGTAGTGTTCCTTCTCTTTATGTTTATAGCAGTCCCTGAAGCGTTGGTAGAATTCAGCAATTAGTCAACCTTATCTTTGTGAGGAAACTTAATCATTGCCTCTGTCTTAAGCTTATGATGGATCAGCTTAATCTAATTTAATTGTGTTAGGTCCTATGAGTTTAGAAATGTATCCACTTATTCTAGGTTTTCCAACTTTTTGTAATATAAGTTCTCAAAGTATTCCCTAATGTTTTAGATTTTATGAGAATTTTATAAGAATTCCATTTTATTTCTAATTTAATTAATTTGGATCTTCTTTTTTCTTCTTCTTCTTTGTTTGGTTGGAAGTTTGACAAACTTGATCGTTCAAAGAAGCAACTTCTTATTTGATTGATTCAGTGTATTGTTCTAGTTTATGTTTTATTAATTTCTTGCTCATATTTCTTGCAATTTATTGGATTTGGGTTGAACTTAGAGTCTTAGAGACAATGTTATTTGTTGGATGATGGAATATATAAAGTTAAACATTTGACAGGGATCTTATTACAATTCATTAAATCATCAGTGACTTCATTGTAGGTATCTGATATCAGCTGACTTCCATGCTTCTCTGTTAGCTATGCTATGAAGTGTTTTTTACCACCAGGAGGGTTGAAAGTTACTAACAAGACACTTTTGGCAACACACACGGTTGACTTCAGAAGGTTGATCTCAGAATAACCATGTTCAATACACAAAGGGTACTAATTGAGAAACATAGAAGAGGAGAAATTATTTTCTTTAATTAGAGGAACTTCTGCTGGAAAGAATGGTCTATTGAGGCTAAACATTGACAGACTTGTTAAGGTAGTATCTTCTTATAAATGGGCAATAAATTTCAGGTATCTTCATGGGAGCTTGAAACCATAGCTACTTCTATCTTTTCTATACCAGGAACTATAGCTTTGAATTTTCATGTATCACCAAATCCTGTGTGTTAATGAATAGGTCCCCAGAGTGGTGGTATTGGAAGGTGGTAGGATATTTAAGAGATAGAGTCTAGTAAGAGGCCATTAGGTTTCAGCTTTTGCTTCCTGTGCATGTGAGCTGTTTTGTTATTATCATGTTTCTTCCATGATGCGCTGCCTTGCCACAGTCCCAAAGCCAGAGACCACACATGGAAGCGAAACGTGAGCTAAATGAGCATTTTGTTTTACAAGCTGATTCCTAAGATTTTTTCATTATGATAATGGAAAGCTAATACTCAGAGCTACCCATGAAAAATTTAAATTCATAAATTAAGTCTGAGATTCACAACAATTAATAATAAAGTACAATAATTATAATAAAATTTACATGAATATAGCCTTTCTCTGAAATATCATCCTGTAGTTGCCCTTCTTGTAAATATGTTGAACAACTCAATGCTTGTGTGATGACGTGACACAGAATTTGTAACTCCATAATGGCTACTTGAAGATAACACTATGATACTGCTGGCAGCTGGGACAGTGACTAAATGACTTATAGATAGGAGATGTCTCAATATGGACACACTCAATTACGATGATACGTATTCTAGCTGGGCCAGAGCCAGATGGCATATTTCATCATGCTCAATCAGAACAGGGAGTAATTTAAAATTTATGAATTTGGGGGAATATATGCATTCATTAAATTTACAAATTAAATTTTCCATTTACTATTTTTGAACTACAGTTGATTTTATGGGTAATTGATACCCTAGAAAGCAAAGCCATGGTCAGTGATTGGGGTTGTTACTCTGTTTCCAGTTCCAAGAATAGCACTTAGAGTAGGGTCCCAGTAAAATTCTTTTTGAATGAATGAAAGAAAACTGTCCTGTAAGTTAATGTGTTGAAGATTAGCCTGTCTCTAGCTCTTTATCCAACACTTGCCTTTCTACTGCTGTATGCGTATCTTACAAGGTAAAATCCTCCTGCTACCAGGATCTACCTCTGATCACTTCTCAGAGGTATTGCCAGTGGGAATGGGAACAGGAAAGTTTGTTGAAGCAGCATTAGGAGACCCTAAGAGAATTCTTGACATCAGTTACAAAAGCAACGCACATTTACTATGCATTCAAAAACAATGAGGCCATATGAAGTACGAGGCAGAAGGTTGTGATGACTTAACATTTGCTTTTGAAATTACTGTGACAGAAATACACACTTGGAAGAATTCAAATGTTATGGAACTCTATGAGTAGGTGAAAAGCTCCTTTCTCCTGTTTTAAATCAGTTCCTTTGAGAAGTTGCTATTGCTGGCTAGGAACACATTTAGGCTCACCATTAGAGTGTATATTAACTAAATGCACCATTTTAATAGCTGATTACTAACTTGGTAAAGAAATTGGCCACATTTAACTTAAGCTATCCTTATTCACAGACATTTGAATAACTTTTCCCTATTAACTGTGTTCTGACGTAACATTTACATACATATTTTTACAGTTATACATGTACTTCTGTGGATAAATGTTAGAAGTAGAAACACTAGTTTATTTAGGACAAAAGTGGGGATAACCACTTAAAGCAATGATTCTCAACCTGTGGGTTATGACCCCTTTGGGCATAGAATGACCTTTTTCACAAGGACTGCCTAAGAGCATCAGAAAACATGGAAACTACAATTTGTAATAGTAGCAAAATTACAGTTATAAAGTAGCAATGAAAATAATTTTATAATTGTGAGTCACCACAACATGAGAAAATATATTAAAGGGTTGCAGCATTAGGAAGGTTGAGATTCACCACCTTAAACGAAAAGGCAGACAGTCCTCAATATCTGGTCATTTTCTGAAATTTCCCCTGTCCTCTTTAGTGGCTGCAGCAAAGAATGAACCCAAATGGTTGATATAGTTCACTGTGTCCTAAAAGGGAGATGTTTGGGCAGAACCTGTGGGATGAACACCAAAGAGAAACAGAGGTCAATCAGTTAATGTGAGAGTAGACTGTGATAAAGAGCTGACCTGGTCACTTTCCTATCTCTCTGGACCATCAGATGCAGTATTCTGGAAATGGCATGGACCAAGGGCAAAAGGGTAGAGGGATTCAGTTAAGCATCAGTCTGATATATATACTGTTCAATGACTGAGAATCACCAGGCTTTCTTACATGTATGGAAATTCTTGAAACTGTGAATTACAATAGCAAAGATGGAAGTTTTTTATTAGACCAGTCAAAAAATAAGAGATATATGACCTTGAGTATCCATCCCATGTGCAGTCACCAAAGGTAGATGCTGATGTGGAAGTCAGGAAGTGCATGCTGATAAGAGCCTGATATGGATGTCTCCTCAGAGGTCTTCAAGAGTCTGACATATTCAGAGGCAGATGCTCACAACTAGCCATTGAACTGATAATGGGGTTCCCAATGGAGGAGTTAGAGTGAAGGCCATTGGAGCTGAAAGGGCTTGTGGCTCCATGAGGAGAGCAACAATACCAACCAACCAGAGCTCCCAGGGTCTAAACCACCAGCCTGGGAGCACTTAGGGAGGGATCCAGGGCTTCAGCTGAATAAGTAAGAGTGGAGGGCCTTGCTGGGCATAGGTGGAAGAAGAGATCCTTGACCTCATGAAGGCTGGATGCCCCAGGGGGTGGGAATTTTGAGGGTTGGGAGGTGGGAGTGGGGGGGTAGGTAGGGGTTACATCCGCAGAGAAGGAGGAGGAGGGGTGAGGGGATAGGGGGTTCCTGGGTGGGTGGGGGATGGGGTAAGGGGACAACATATGAAATGTAAATAAAACATCCAATAAAAAATATTTTCAAAAAAAAAGAGATATATGACCCTGGGCAAGTATGATACTATATACTATTTGGACAAGATAATGTTTAAAACTGAACTATTCTTATGCCCACTTAACAGATGAGGAACCAGAAGAAGAGAGAAGTAATTTGTATGGTTACACAGTTAGGAAATGGGGAATCTAGACTTAAAGCCAGACTAGGAACATGGAAGGCACCAGAAAGCTCTGAATAAGCTACTGAGACCTTCAGATTAGGAGATGAAATGAGAGTGTACATTTTGACCTGGTGAGGGGCTTTGAGATACATCTGGAAGTCTGAAATTGTCCTCATGGAAAAATAGGAGTCCTGGGATTACCTGCCCAGATCATAGATATTTAGAAAAGAAACACATAAAGTCTGTATTGTTGATCAAGAGCCAAGAACTGCTCAGGGAGTGGAGCTATTGGTGTGGGGTTTTGTTGTTGCTGTTGCTTATTTGTTTGTTTAAAATCAGCAGAAAGTGGGTTTGCCCTTCGATCTGATCTGACCTCATTCCTTCTGCTCAAAACCTGTATAAGCTCTTGGAAAGGCATATGGCCAGATCAGCACTCTATGGGGCTTCGTGGTATTTGCTATGCTTGTGATCATAGGATGACCCATTACCTGTTCATATGTTTCAGCCCCATTGTAAATTTTCTCAAAGTCATAGCTGAGACTTGACTCAAATATCACTCTGAGATATTTTACTAGATGCTTACAATTCCAAAAGGAGGGGCAATTCCTGATGAAGAAATGATGGCATTATGGTGGTTTTTTTTCTGCAGGAAAAGTGTATCTCTCTCCTATTCTTCCTGTCATGGAGATACCTGTGTTGGGATCAGAAGTCTTACTAAATTTTCATTTCACAGAAATCAAACACATAGAGTGGGAATGGCCATCACTGCCCCATTGCTGCTTTGCTGATTTTTAGGAGAACGATACTAACATACAGTCTTTTTTCCCAATAATTTATTTATTCACTCTACATCATGATCATAGCCCCTCTATCCTCCTTTCCTCCCAGTTGACCCTTACAAATCCCTCCCCCAATTACTCCCTCGCCTTCTCCTCAGAGAAAGTAAAGTTTGCCCCCCACCACCCCGTTGAGTATTACCCTGCTTTGGGACATCTAGTCCCAGCAGGACTAGGCACATCACCTCCCACTGAAGCCCACTCAGGCAGTTCAGTTAGGGGAAGGGGATCTCATGGCAGGCAACAGTCAGAGACAGCCTCTGCTCCAGTTGTTAGGGGACCCGTGTGAAGACCAAGCTGCACATCTGCTACAAACATGTAGAGGCCTAGGTCTAGCCCTGTATGTTTTTTGATTGGTGGTTCAGTCTCTGTGAGCCCTGATGGGCCCAGGTTAGTTGACTCTGTAGATCTTCTTGCAGCATTCGAGAAGATGCTGGCTCCCTCACTTCTGTCTAACATACCGTCTTTAATGTGACCATTTATTCATTGATTTCATAAGGATTTGGTGGATAAGAGCCAGGCTCTTTGCTAAGTCTTGCAGATAAAGGGATGGGACTTCCTTTTCCCACTTTTAGACCCACACAAATCACATCACAGCCGTGAATTCAGTCAGTGAGTTGACTTGGTGATCTATAGTATCAAGCAATGCTTCTGGTTTTCAGCATTTGAGCACTGTTTTTGAAAAAGATGAACATTTGCATAGCTGTTGAAGGTCCCTAGGTTCAATCCAAGGCATGATCCCATAGTTTGGTTACTTAAGAATGTTATTCCCTTTCTTTATATTCTTTGAGAAAAGAAGCCCATTGCCTCCAATCTTCTCATTGTTCTAGGGTGGCAGGATAGTTTCCAAAAATATGTGCTTTCAATGGACGCATTGAAATGTCATGTCACTGGAAACTCTTGAGTCTGGGCTTCCTTTATCTACCAGCTTCCATTTGCTTGCCAAATACCTACCTTTCATTAATGATGGAATTTGTGGTTTTCTTCAATAACTAACAGAGATACTCGATCACAAATGTCTAGTTGGCCCTAGACCTCAGGAGAAAACTGAGAACAATAGGCAGGCATGGAAGCTGGGGACCTTAAACAAATGGACCTTAAACTGTTTCTAATATTAACATAGGTAGAGCTCACTCCTTGTAGACCCCAGCTACTACACACCATAGCCACACATCCCAACTCTCTCTCCTTCTTCACAGGATACAGACTTGGCTTCTCAGGGCTGGAGCAACTGGCCTGCCAAATCTGCCAAATCCAGGTCTGATAGTCAAGTTGTACGTTACAGAGAGAGAGAGAGGAACACATGAACAACTCTCATCAGGACTCACAGAGCAGTTTCTTCAACCCAGTCAAGGGTTCGGGTATAGTGCCTGAATGACTAATGTCCTTTATAAAATAGAAAATATGGTCCATGTGTATCTCAGAAAAGCAATTTGGATGACACAGTCTACAGATGTAAAGGGTGGTGACTGATTAAAATATCTGTAAGATCTAGCAAGACAGAGTTTAATGATTTACTGGATGTGAGGAGAGGCAGAGGAGGGGGGAGGAGGAAAGGGAGGGAGAGGGACTGGAACTGAGAGGAAGGAAGGAGAAAGGGAGAGAAGGGACCCCCTGTCTCTGAACTCTAGGATGGGCATCTTGAAGAAGAGTGAAGATTCTTTTGACTCAGGATAAGGGACCTACCCAATTTGTGTTCCAGTTTCCCTTTTTGTAGGATGGGGAGTAATAGTATTTTCTTCAAAAAGTCAGGTGGAGGGCACGTGAAGTCTGAAATGCTGGCATGATGCCAAGCGTTGCAATGGGCTTCATAGTTAGCGTTGTTACTTGCTTGAGGTGCTCCCTACAAATCTCTTCCAGTTTATTAGCCAAGACTCCATAATTTCGAAATATAAACCAGCTTGAATAAGTTACCAACACTCTTAACAGGTGGGACACTGAGGCTCTTAGTTGAAAATAATGTTCCAGGCACATCAGTTAGAAATCAAGGAAGTGGACTTTTGTTTTTGCAGATCTGACTGAGACCATGTCTTCACGATATTCTGTTTATGCATTTAGAAACTGCCAAATCATACATCATTTCTACCAGGGGGATGACACAGCATTATGAAACTCCCACACTCTCATGAGGGCGGCAACCAGGTTTCTTACATAACAAGGACTTTGGCATCTCACCCAGGGCTTGGTGGCTTGCCAGTCTTCCACTCCCCAGAAAAAGGCGTCAAGATTATTTGGACAGTTGGGTATGATCCAAGCTTAGGGCATGGGACAATGTTCAGGCCAACAGCGTGGGAGGGCAACTCTTTTGCCCTAGAGAGATCTTGTGCATTTTGAGTAAACAAGCAAATGTTTCAAGATCGCTGGTATTTCTAATTCCATCGGAACATGATTGGGGGCTACCTGGGTCTAGACCTGTCTTGGATTCTGTATTCTGTGTAGCCTAAAGAGACCATGTATCTTTTAGAGACCCCTGAAAGGTCTTGAGTTCTCTACTAGGTCATATGGAACGGAACTGCCCCCAAGAGCCTTTCCTGACACCTCAAACTGAGAGGTGTGAAAAAGACCTATGAAAAACAGTCTGCATAAGAGAAAGAGTCTAAATTTCCCAAAGGGAAGATGGACCCAGAGCCAAAAAAGATCAAGATCAACTTTCCATCTGGAAGGCACTAGCCTTCAGTGCCAGTAATGCAGAAACTAGCTAAGTTCTTATTAGAGTTCCAGCACAAACATTCCATTCATTTTTTTAATTCTGTTCTGTTAACACTGCTTGCTGGAGTCTGGATGGCTCTATAGCATGGGGTCGCTTTATCTTTGGAAGTTCTTTTGCTCCAGTGAAACTAAACCCTGAAAAGGAATGATCCTGACTGTTTGTGTGTGACCTAATTTTGCATTGTTTTTATGTTATGGAACTTAATGCCCTTTCCAAGATAAAAGGGTGACTGAATTAATGACATATTATTGAAACCAGGCCCATTTTATAAGCATCTGCTCTCATAGTTCCACTGGCAGAGTCTTGTTGAGTAGATTGAAGATGGTTGTTATTCATGTCAGGTATTGTCCTTGGCATTTTCAACACATTATCAGAATTTCAACAACAATGCTTCCAAGTGCATGTTATTGCCCCATGACAGAAGAGGGAACTTGCGTCAGAGGAGTGGCTTTGGCTAGGAAAGGAGGTACAGGGGCCTGCTGGATCAGGCTTGCTATATCAGAGCATCAACTTTTTACCTCTTGTTGGTACTACACAAAGGAGATTGTCCTGTACTGAAGGAGTCTTCTGATTTAGTAATTCAGATTTGACTTGAACCTTCATTAGAAATTTCACTCAACCTTTTGCCGAATGACAAGTGATTCTAAAGTGAGATTAGACTTTTGCGTAAGGGTCAGAGTCTCATGGTTTGGGCCTGGCAAGACTGTTCAGTGGGTAAAGGTGCTTGTTGCACAATCCTGATAAACCAAGTTTAATCCTAGAAACTCAAGGAAGGAGGAGACAACTAAGTTCCAAATGGTGCCCACCTCTATGCACGCTGATATTAAAGAATAAAAACCCCTCTGCTTCAAATCCCCCCTTCTTGCTTTGGTACAACCAACAAGAATGTGTCACATAAGGATTCCTTTGCCATTTGTGAGCAGATTGTAGAAAAATGTGATTGAGAGCAGAACCCAGTTCACTCAGGCCTTTCCCTAAGGGTCCTGCAGAGGAATTTCCACAGCGCAACACTTTCCATATTTCCTTGTTTTGCAGAAAGAGGTAGCTCAACAGCAGAACAGCATCCCCCACTTTGCACCCCTGCCCGAGAGAATCTGGGGAGAGAGCGAGTATCTCCCAAGTTGATTCCAAAGCTCTTTGCCTGCTGAATTGGGCCATACATTTCCAAAACAGCCTCTTGCCAATGTTCCATGGAGCAGGTGTTCTGCAGATGTTGGTGGTGGTCAACAACAGAAGGGGCCAGTGTGTAAACAGCTTTGAGAAATTCCACATTTCTTCACAGCAGGTCATCTCAGAACTTCTATGGTACTGATAAAGATCTGAGTCTATGCTATGGGGACACAGATTGCATTGCTGTATAGTTGAGTCAACTGTATAATTATTTTAGGGAGAACTATGTTGTCAGTACCTGGGAAGGGCTGTGTTAATCCTACTCTATCACCTTCCTGCCTCATCTCTGTGCCTTTGTTGACCTGATCAGCCAGTTTTTATGTCCATTGTCTGATATTAAGTCTCTGCTAGGTAGAGGGCAGTGTCATGTCCCCGGTGGGTAGTCATAGCATATTTGGTACATTTTAGAATGTATAATCTGTCTTAGAAGGTAAGAAACACAAACATACAACTCCATTCTAGACAATTAAAAAAAAAAGCATTTCTGCTGTCTACAAAAGAAAGTCAAAGAGTCATTAGATCTCGAGAGCTGAAACTAAAAAACAAATCCCTTTTCATTAAGGGACTAGATTGGCACCGAGAGTGAAGGCATCTTGTGGATCTGGTTTCTGGGCAGAACTTCCGTTTGCACAGCACTGCCTATGACCTGCCATCTCTTTTACTGATCTGAGCCCATTGCAACATCACTTCACTGTGGTTCCAGGAGTCCCTGAGGGCACCCTATGCAGGCAGAGGAGAGGGAGTGGTGTGGACTCACTCCAAATACTTAGTCTTAAATGGTATTAAGGTTTTATAGACAAGCAGAGGGCAGACTGGTGGCACCATCCACCCACTGGCCTTTTGCCTAACTTGGATGCAGCTTTCCTGGCTGAAGAACCCTCTTCCCAGAGTTTATTTCTAGCTTCTGGCTATTGACAATACAAGTAAACAAAAGGCTGATCTGTTCTGTCCCAGCCACAGCATTAAGATGAACCAAAATTAGTCGCAAAGGCCAGGGTAAGAAGCAAATTCATCCTTAGATAAATGTGTCAGTGAAACCAGAGATGCTTAGAAGATGCTTAGAGGAAGAGCCTCCTCTTACTTGGACCCCAGACTCATTTCTTTATGGTGTTGAACTGGCTAGATGAAGCTCTCCCACATTATGGAAGATAATCTGGATTACTAAATATTACTGTCGTCCACCCCTGCCCCCAAATCACAAAAATCACACAGGGTAGTGTTTGACTAAATATCTGGGTACCAATGCTTTGCTAAGGTGGTGCATACAATTGTTCATTTATATACATTAGTGCCCTCTTTTCTATGGAGGATGTATTTTATTTTTTTAAGGTTCTTCCTTTTATTCATTTATTTTTCATAACTTATTTTTTATTCACATTGCATTAAGGATGTATTTTAATAGATATAGTAGGTACATAAATTATGGATAGTACAAAATCTTATACATACAGCCTCGTCCCCATGTAGAAACGATAATCGGTAGGTTTCATATAAGTAAGAGGTTAACATAATAACTTAATAACAAAACAGAGCCTTTAAAAACACATACCTTTACAATGGTTGTGTGAATGTGCCCTCTTTCTCTTTCAACTACTACGGAGTAGGTAGCATATGTAGGGTAGATATACCACAAAGCATTGACTCACACCCAGGCAGGATGGGGCAGGACAATGCGAGATTTCATCCCACAGCTCAAAGTGACATGCAACTTTAAACTTTTAAGTTACTCATGGACTTTTCCATTCATATCTTTGGACTAAGGTTAACTATAAATAATGAGGAACACTGTACAGTACGTGTGTGCACTGGATAGAGAAATAAAATGTATTCCTCTTAGTGGATCGTAGCCAGGTCGTAGCCGGGAAGATTTAAAGCTTCTACATCTTCACAAGGTCACTCTTCACCCTGTTACTGTGCCTCCAAATGTGCATTTGCCCTTCTTCTACCTCTTGTTTTCTAACTAATGGCAAAGCCTACTCCTCAGTGTCACCAGACAATTTTGTGGCTGATCTGGCTCCAGCCATCCTGTCTCTGTTCCTTCTTTCACAGCTGCTCATAGGTTCCCACCTTCTAGCCTTTTGGTTGCACTTTCCTTGACAAGGACGGTCCTCTTTCAGGTTTCTCGGTGGACTGACTCCTTGTCACTGGATCTCTGCCCAGAGTGGCCTTATTTGTTATCTCCTGTAAACGAATCTTGGCTCCATCCCCACATGCCTGGCAGACACCCACATAGTTGTTGATGGGCCAATATGTTACCCCACAGTACCATTTTCTCCAATGGACTCACCACAATCTGAATTAGTTATGAATCTCTTTATTTTCTGTCTTTCTCACACCACACCTTTCCTGCTCAGCTTTGTCTATTCAGCACCGGAATAACACCTGCCATGTACATAACATCTTCAGAATTAGTTATGGAATGAATCCATGGCTGTACAGTGGACTTTTGCCCATAACTTAGCTGTCATCATATGACCATCCCTTGACTTTTAGAGAACACTGTTTATGAACATAGTTGGGAAGAAGAAGTGGACAGTTATCCTCACAGACTTGGATATGTGCCCAGGCACCCAGATTTGTTTTCCTTGGAAGTGACACTGAGAAGCAAGCATAGCAAGCTGTAGCAGGCAGTTTCAGACACCAGGGTAGCATTGATGACTTGCCTGGACTGACATTGTGCTGGTTTGACTTAGTTCTAGTTGTATTAAACTTCTCTGCATTCATAAATCACATGCTCCCAGTAACTCTGTGAGCTGCCAGATGGTGCTGTCTGCTTAAGTTGCCAGTGCGGTTGAGGATTCTCAAACTCTCCTCCTTCCCTTCTTTTTCTCTCTATTCTACCTCATCCCTTCCCTTCATCACTTCACATCCTTGAGGTTATCTTCATGTCTTTCTCTACCGCTGTATTTTATACTCACCGGTGGTTCCCATAGTCTTGGCAAGTAGCCCGTGTCTCAAATGAGTGATGGCCTCTACCATAGAGCTTTGCTCTCTCCTGTGAGTTGGGGGGAGGTTAGGGGTGGGGAGCATTGAAGAACAATATGTGGGTCAGAATCAGTCACGGGAACTTCTTTAGCTCGTCATTCCGTGAATTATAAGCCCTTGGGTTGCTTGGAACATTCTAGGGAGCCTGTATAATGTAGTTATCATCCTTGTACAATAATGTATCATTTAGGATACAAAGTCCTCATCCTTGTACAATGTATCATTTAGGAAATGACAATGTAAAGGAATGGGGAAATAATAGAGATAGCATCTCCTCTACACGTACCATACTACCAAAGACAGACGCAGCCATATCATCTGAGTGATTTGGCGAAGCTGCTAAATTCCAAAACCCATGAAGGCTCGGGCTTTTCCACTTACTTCAGTTTAGGAAAGCCCTGTGACTTTAATACAGTATAAGTAAGACTATAGCAGCTTTGGGGACAGTCCTTAATTGGCTCGCAGAATCTGCTTCTTGATGCTTAGGAACCAGTAACCACATAATAAATGGAACATGCGCAAAGGATTTACTGTGAGAAGCTCAAACACAACGTAGAAAAGTCTCTACAGGATGAGGAATCTGTGAATTCATTCTCTGTTACTATAACAAAATACTGAGGCTGGGGGCTTCACAAAGAAAAGAGGTATTTTACCTGATAATTATGGAGGTCCAAAATCAGGGTGCTAACTTCTGCTTGGCTCTGATGAGGGCAGGCATGCTGAGCAACCTATCCTCCTATAAGGAGCTAACCCTCAGTAATGTCAACGCCAATCTTCCTGAAAGCAGTGACACAATGACATAGTAATGTGGTGCTAACCATCCCCTAAGGGTTACACTACCTCCCATCATCACCACACTCAGAAGCAAGGTCACAGTTGTACAAAAGCATGCCTGGCCTCTGGATCTCTCTGGTTTTCTGCTTCAGCATGAGATCTAGTCTACAAAATGCTCCTTTCACTGTGATGACACCTGCCACAATGCCCTCATGAGAGCCAAACCAGAAGTTAGTACCATAGGCTTGAACCTCCAAAACTATAAGCTAAAATGCCCCTAAAACACCATAATAAACCTGTGGGGGACACGCCACATCTGAATCACCCTAGTTAGTGTGTTGAGAAAAATCACCATGCCAGGCTGATGAGTGAGGAAGGCATGTTGTAGGTGATCTGTGTGGATGGATTTGCAGCTGCTTCATTTTGGGGTGGTTTGTCATATAATAGATAGCCAACATAGGACAAGGACCCATACGTGCCTAATCCTCTGGGTGCAGACATGCAGACTGCTTTTATATAAGTTCAGAAAGAGCTGTGAATGACACTTGAGAAGATACTTCAGCCTCCCGAGTATACTAGCACCCTTAGGAAAGACTGGTGTTCCAAAAAAGGGAAAACATATAAGATTGAGAAGAACCCCAGTGTGAGATGCTCGTGATGGTGGAGGAGCTCTAGCATGTAGGGAGATGATCCAGCTCAGCATCCAAGCAAATGAGCCGTCACCACCTGGAGAGGTACCATAATACTCACCAGCTCTCAGGTGTGAACCTAATGGAATCGATTCCCCCGATCTTTCCATTTCCAGGCTGTGGAAAAGTTCCCCTGTGGTTTCTTCCATCCTCATCTAAAATTGTATTTCCCTCAAGCTTGGGAGAAGCAGACTATAATCAGACATCACCAGCAAGAAGCACGGGCATTAGGATGCATGGGGAGAAACAAAGCGATCATACCACCGCATCCGATGCCTAAGGAAGCATGATCACTAAGGAAGCATGGCTTGAGCAGCCACGTGCCATTCAGGCTTTATTTGTGTTCCTTCCAGAGATACATTCTATAGGCTGTGCTTCTGAGCAAAGACTGGTGTTTTATTTCTTCTTGTTCATAGCCTTCTTTTAGCTGGCTTCCGTAGGAAATTCCACATGAAATGTCTGAGAGTTTCCGAGTTAACCTGAAAGCAGGTTAACCCTGAGAGAGTGTGTACGATGCTATTGGACCTCAGATTGGAAATAAATAGCACAGTAAGTTCTGCTGGTCTATGTACCTACCTCATGCCCCCACCTGCCCCTGAAAAACACTCCAAAGCAAACCCCACAAAACAACAAACAAAAAAACTTAAGTCAGTGAGCCAAGTTTCAATCTTTTTAACTGTTTGGTTCAGGGTACAGCAAGATGGGAACATGGGGAAAGTTCTTTCCTTTTTAAGTAGATGTACAAAGGAAATAGAACTTCATTCTTGCCTCCTGCTGTTTGGTTCCTATGTGAGGGCGTGAATGTATAGAGCTGCCATCATCTTGGTCACCAGATCCAGTGCTAGCCTGAGAGAAGTCACCATGAAAAACAGGATGGATGTAGAAAAAAGGATGACTTTAACTATATCATTGTGTTATTGAATTAATTTGCCTAGGATGAAACGTAACTCTAAGCTTCTTGGCATGTAAAAACAACAACAACAACAACAACAACAAACCAAAAACGCTTTCTCTCCTTGTTTATACCATGTTTAGTTGTAGTTTTTGTTGCTACAGCTGACAATATCCTGATACAGTAGTTGAGAATAGCATATTACAGATGCCTGTCTGCACACTAGCGGACAAGGAGCCACCTTTGTTTGGCATTGGGGAGGCAATGGAGCATGTGCTTTTGGAATGGTACAGCTAGAAGACCATGTACCAGGCTGTGACCTACCCCCGTGGAGGTTCACACCAATTACAGATGCAGAGGAATGTCCCCAGGATTCCCCAAGCTTATCTCAATTGAGACTCTCAAGTTAAAGGCAGTCACAAGCAAACAGTCACTGTCATTCCTTCAAGCCTCATCAGCTCATGAGGAAACACAGGGTGTGTGAAAGGCCTGAGGCCATTCAGAAGGTTGCCACACACCTCACATGTGGAGAGCCAAGGCAAATGTGCAGTGAGATGAAGAAGTCTCCATTGTTGTAGAACCTAGATGTGTCAGCTCAATGCACATATATCCTTACCACAGCCCATACACCAAAGAATAAAGGAAACCTTTGCAGAATACCTTTGCAGGGCAGAGAAAGCTGCCCTCCTCCAGCTGACTTATCTCAGCACTTGTCACATGCCACAGGCCTCTTGGACATGCATCAGAAACCTGTCTTATGTCTCAGACACATACTGTCATCAGATCCTTTGACAACTCTAAGAGTGATGAAGAAGAAAAACAAACAAAACCAAACCCCAAACCCCAAACCAAACCCTCCACACTTAGAACTGAGGGAGTTTTATTTGTTACAAGATAAATGTATCACAGGTATGTTCTGAACCAAGTCGCTTATTTCTTGGAATGAGAAAACATGCATTTTAGAACCTGATGCACATCAACTTCTTAATATACAGAAAAGGCTAGAATGGAAGATTAGCCCCTTATCACTCACAGAAGGGCAATCAAAGTGCTAAGGACTCTTGGGTGATTTCTTTCATAGAGACAAAGGTAGCCCCTGATACCCAGGAGCTAGCTTGGAACTCTTTACTAGTTTGTGGTGCTCTGTTGAACATGGACTGTTTTGTATGTTACCATCAGACAAGACCTGTTCATGATTGTGACATAACAGGATAGAAGCCAGGCTATTGATAACCACATGTGGACACAAAATATGAACATTATCTAAGCCACACAATACCAAACAGCCCTTCTGGTGGCTACTCAGAACAATTTTGTTTCTTTATCAGCTAGAGCTTCACCCTGGCCCTCGCTCTGCATGACAGCTGTGGGAACTTGGTGTTAGCACCCTAATACTGCCTTTAGAAACAATCTCAAATGTCATTGAAACAATACAAATTTGTTGTCTCATAGCACTATTAGCCAGAAATCCAAAATGAGAGGGTCATCAGGACTGGACCTTTCTGGAACATCAGGAAAGATCTTCCCCAGGTCTCTCTTCCAGGTTCTGGGTCTTTCTGGAAGACTGGGAAACATGTGTGTCAGGACTCTTCCAGGTTTCAGTGTCTTGGCTGGCTGACCAGCCTGTCTTTATCTCCATCTTCTGTTTCTCCTGCTCCCTCTGCTTCTCCTGCTCCCTCTCTTCTCGTATAAAGACTCTTGCCAGTGGATTTACGCTCCATCCAACACATGCGGCAGGGACTCATCTGATGCTTCCTTTACCTGTATCTACAGAGATGCTCCCTACAAGAAAGATCACATCCACAGGTTCTGGGTGTTAGGACTTGTGCATATCCACTCACCCCACTAAAGAGAACTAGCTACAGAGTCATCCCAGCTCTCTTAAAACATGCAGTCATACCATCAAAAAACAAAGAACAAGTCATACCATCAACGTCTCTGTACAGTACTGAAAACAAACTCAAATCCTATACATCTTTTGGAAGACCTGAGGTGGCCTTTATAAAGTACATTCCACTTCTGTACTGAGTAATGCATCTGACTTGGGGTGCTATGGATGTGTGCTTTGTGGTCCCTGGCTGAGGACACTGTCAGTCCTTCACAATTCATATTTATGAACATCCTACTGTGTTAGGTACCAGAGCAATGCTCATGTACAGGGATTCATTGAGTCTTGGCAGCAGTCCCGTGAGGAAGTACAATTGCTCTCTATTTTGCAGATGAGGAAAACTGAGCTTTAGAAATGTTAGTGCCTACTTTAGTCAAGGTTCTTTAGAAAAACAGAATCAACTGTGCATGTGCGTGTAAGGGTGTGATGGTTTGTATATGCTCAGCCCAGGGAGTGGCACAATTAGAAGGTGTGGCCTTGTTGGAGTAGGTGTGAGTGTGGGCTTTATAACCACTCTCAAATAGCTAGAATAATGACCAATGAAAGATCTGTGCTTTGACCTGAAGTGGGAAGTTTGTGTCCACAGTGTAGGTGAGCTGAACATCAAAAATTTAACTATCTCAGTGTTTGCACCAAGATCCCACGACTGGTGATGAGTAAAGCCAAATTCAAACATTGTACCACATGACACTCATGCCTCTTCTCCTGAGTACACCATGACTATGCTCCCAGCCCAGCTCTCATCTTACAGATGGGCCTCAGCCAAAATGGCTTCTGTGTGATTCTCACTGATCTAGAGTCAGGACAACACACTGTGGGACTGAATTACACACTCTTTCCTGCTTTTGTTGCTGTGTCACATGTAATTTCTTTGTAGCTCTCATTATATTGTAAGGCATTTGGGAATCAAGGACTGTGTCTTATCTCTAATAATAGCTAATTGTAGACCATGAACCTGGGGTGTATTTATCCACTTAATCTAACAATACCATGAGTCTGTTGCTTCTATTATCTCTATTTCCCAGAAGGCTGGATTCTCATCAGTTTGCACAGAGTGGAACCAGGATTTGAACCTAGGCAATCTGGCATCAGAGCCTGAGTTTTTAACTGTCATGTTCTTTTCAACACTATGATGTGTTTTCATATCCTTTCCGCCAGCTGGCCTTCATTCTAGAACCCGTTTCAGAGGTGATATGTAGGCAAAGGAGCTCTCTGAGAAGTTGTTATCAAGGATCAAGAGCTTCTTGGGAGGTCAAATGGTTTTAAGGTTGGCTGACTGGGTATGTGCTGAGGGGGGTGAAGTCCCTTCTGCAGGTGGCATTAGCATTTATGGTCTGACCTATGCTGTGGGCCTCTCCTGCTTAGGTTCCCAAGTTTCTGCTCCTCTCACCTGTAGGAGCACTTCCTTAGGAATCTGCCTGGAGAGTCCTGGGGCCTTCCCTTCTCATACACACCCAGGCTGTCCTTACCTGTCTGATTCCTGGAGCCAAGCCTGGGCCTTGAAAATGCAATGTCACCTTACTAAACCCTGGTTAGCTGCTGTTAAATTGAGACACTGCCCCACAAGTACTGCACAAACTGGTTCTTTGCATAAAGGGCCACCAGGAGGCTTATCCTTGGTCTGGGCACAGTGCCTAAATGTGGGTAACTAGGTTGGTACACCTAGTTCTTTCTCTGGGGATGTTGGGGCATACACTGACTCTGTGCTCCAGGGACTTGGGTTTGCAGGAGCCCTGTGTCTCCATTTCCAGCACACTTTCTTCCATCTCTCTTAAGTTAGCAGGCAATATTTAAATGTCCCTAAAGCAAGTTATTCATCCCAGAAAGCTAGCTAGCTAGTTAACAGAGAATGGGAGAGTGGTTCTCAGTGTGAACTGAATTGACATGGCGGGTCATCATCTTTTTCAAAGGCTCCACTGTGAACTCTCAGGGCTGAAGCAAGCTGTATGGTTCTTAGTTCCTGGTACAATTCCGGGGATGTAGGAATCATTCAGGGATTGTTTTCCCACCAAGAAAGCTACTAGAATTTCCTCTTAGTCATATTGCTTTGCCATATAGAACAAATCCATAAGGCCAGAGAAGGCTTGTTGGTTTGTCCCAGCTCTGGGATAAGCCAGCAGTGGCCAGCATACCACAGAAAGATATCCAGTTCTTTATATGAAAGATGGACAAGGTCAGATCAGAAAAAAATTTGTGGTTCTTTCTGGGGATTCCTCAGAAGGTTAGATTCTCGGTAGAGAAGGGGTATTATAGGACATGTCTCACCTGTATTATAAAGCTAACCATGCTGACGTGGTTAACTATACCGACTGGGTCCCTCTGCTCCAGGAACTGACTGAAAAGGAAATGGTGTTTGGGGGAGGAATGATGATTTTCTAGAATATCTGGAGAGGTGGAGCTGGAATTGGTACCCCTATCTTACACCATAAGGCTTGCTTTTGTACCAAGGCCCTGCTGCTACTAGGATGCCAACTGAGGAACCCCAAGAGTTTCCTAGGCCTCTCTCTCAATTAATCTAGGTAATCCTGCTAATAAAACACAACATTCAGGAAACATCGTTCTCATGAGAACTTCATGGGGAAAAGAAATCTGGAACTCTTTGATCTTGGTGGCCAACAAGGAATTTGCCTTAATATCTTTGAAATCTTGAGAGAAACAAAAAGAGAGACCTGAACTTTGAAACTTCGCCTTGTTTGATGTTATGATTTTCCAACAGGACAAATATTATCCTCTGGGGTAAATTCTTTTGTTTGGGGAAGATATCACAATTGATATTTGGTTCTTAAAAGAAAGACAAACATCCTTAAAGGCAGTAATTCAAACCCTGACTTCCCAGGGGGTTCCACTGTTATGTACAATCACAAAACAGTTGTTTTCCTCATGCCGACATGGCCAATGTTTTCAATAGGAAAATGTTTCATCTTTGGACTGGAGAGGAAACTGGATGTTCATGGGGGTGGTTTGGGGCATTGGAGATCTGTCTTCCTCTAGGCTGGTGGAAGGAATGCCAGGCAGGATGTCTGGATGGGCTTTTTTGGAGCCTGACTCTAATATTCTAGACTTACAATACCAGACTTTGAAAATGGACTCATGTTTTCCTTCTTACATTATTTTCTAAGATGAGACTAGCCTCTAAGTGGTGAAGACATCCAGCTATTAATTGTTCTGGGATGTGCCCCACGGCAACAGAAAGTAAGGGGTTTGGGAAATATAGACAGGACTTGTAAGACAGACAGGCAAGGCTGAAAGAAGAGTAGGTGACTGCAGACCATTTTCTTGCCCTCTCCAGTGGAGCGAACGCAGACCCTAGAACCGGTAAGGTAAACTGTGAGCTGAATTTGGGTGGGGCCCAGTGGTGGTTATACATAGAGAGGTTTGCCCTGTGAACTCCTCAGTGCCAGTGTCAGTTTTGACTGTCTGTTACAGTTCCTTGTTACCCATGAAAACTTGGGCTTATCTATGGTGTTGGAAGTACCATAGACCCAGCTGAACACAACACAGTTCCTGTGGCAGGGGGTACTGGACAGAGTGAAAATAGAGAGCAGCAGGCAAAAAGAAGTTAAAGAGCCACTATAATGTTACATTCTCTACCACCCTTGAGACTCCTATATTTACGTGGCTACTGTTGTGACGCGTTAGGGACTCTTCTAGGTTTATGGGCTATGTTTTCTCTTGGCCTAATGTGAAAGAGACTCGCTGTCAGACTGTTATCTGTGAGGGCATGAGGGCATGCCTAGCTCACAGCGGATGGTTCTTCTACTTCAGGAAAGCTGTTGAACAAAGGGACTGAGCACTCCCATTCACTCTAGTGTCATGTGTCCTGTGTTAGCCCCCAAGGATCGCAGAGTAAAAATAACTCCAGTTTTATGTGTGGCACATCAGATAGAGACGAGCTGTCACAAACCTGAGCTAAAATTGTCTCTAGTCTCTCATGTTTAGAGATTTAGTCTCTAAGCAATTTTCTTCAGGTAATGATTAGATCATCCCCTTAGTGGCTCTGTTTCAGCATCTTGCTTTGTAGAGTGTGTTGCTATCATCCAGGCAAGAGGAAAGGCAGCATAGGAATTCCTGAAACAAAAGGCCATATCTTGTGTTAGGTTCATTCTCAATGTGAAAGGCAGTATCTTAATCAAACGAATTATTTAATAATACTGATTAGGGATCCAGTCAGTTAAACAAACCATTGTGTAGGCCATTTCCTCTGAATTGAAACATTCCTTCTTGGTGAAGGTTGAGGGCGCATCAGGCTCAGGAAGCTAAGGAGACTTTAAAACTAAAGGCTCGGGAGGCTCATGTAACTTAGGAGGCTCAGGAAACACAGAAAGTTACAGGATATTCAAGGCCCCTCCTCAAGGTGGTATAAACAGACACTACTTGCTGGGGACAGGCGAGTTAGCCAGGGAGCTCTAGGGATGGAGTTTTAATGAGTTATCACCCCAGTGATGCAGCTTTGAGGCTCCCATCAATACTCTATAAGTAATACATTCATTGGTTTGTTAAGTTAGACTTGGGTACAATTGTTTGTTATTGGTATTCTATCTGAAGCAAACGGTCCTTTGTTCATGTCTACTCATTTAAAAAAAAAATACAACAGAAAAAAAGCTGTTAGTGCCACAGTGTAAAAACAAATGTTAAAAGAAGCTGACAAGAAGGCTTGGGTCCTACAGTATTCAGACGTGTGACACAGAGCATGCATGCTTCCACAGCATCTGCTCTGTCACATACAGTCGTCCCAGAGGGACAGTAGAGAGGACAGGCAGGCTCTCAGGTCTGCCAGACCAGACCAGAATGGAGCTTAAGCCAATGCAGGCACCTGCGTATTCTGAAAGAACATTCAGGAAACATGGGTGCAAACTCACGGTTCCAGCATAAAACATAGGTGCAAACTCATGCTTCCAGTGTACTTACTCTGCTGCTGTCACACCTAAGTCTGAACAATAGTCGGATCATGGAACTTGAGACTTACTCGGGTATATACAAGCCACCCCATACAGCCTCTACAGAACATGCTCTTCTCAGCAACTCAATCCTCATACACCACATGGAGTCACCACACCATTCAGAAGTAGACTATGGAATCTCAATTTGCCCATCTCCCTCTTCACTGACCAGGAGACTCATACTGTACTTCATTTTATAACTTTTCATAATTTATCTATTGTCTGTTAGGCCCAGGGCAAGCCTGGAGCCAACAATTGTACCTAAGTCAGACCTGGATTTACCCTTATAACCTTGTGGAGGAAGACAGGAACCATTCAGTGTGGTGGTTCCTTTGAAAGCAGTTCGGGATCCTTTGAGATGCATAAAGAAAAACATAGATGTAGGTATCAGGACCACCTCAGAGTGAAGGTAAAGGAGGAGAGGAAAAGAGCTAAGGAGGTAGATGTGGCCATCAGTGGAGGGTAAAGAGAATTCCAGGGAGGGGAAACAGCAGGTGGCCAGGGGTTGGGCAGGAGATGAGCGGAGCATCCTGTAGTAGGTGGTTAAGGACAGAGTGGATCTGGGAAAGGAATGAGATTGTGATTGTATTTGGAGTTGAAGCTTGTGAGAACTCATTTGTTTTAGCTCAAGCTTACTGTAAATAGCGGTTACAGGGACAGAGCAATGAAGAAAACTATGTTAAACTCCAGCTTATACTGTAAACAATAAGAGAGTAAGCTCTGTAGGAAAGGCCTACTCTCTGCAGGTGTAAGATATCTAGCTACACATATAGATAATAAATAAATAAATAAAAAGAATAAAAATGTGCAATTTCACTAAAAATTCATTTATTTCTCATGTGACTAATGATAGACACAGCGTATGAACTTTTACTATCTCCTTCAGCCAGACTTGCTCTTTTACTCTCTAAAATGATCTAAAATGTGTTTTTTCCATATATTTATATGTTAGATAAAGACAGGCCCTGTAACAAAATTTTATAATCTATTTGTTCTGTTAACACTGACTGTCAGGAAAAACGCGCTTTCAGCAAGCATTCCCAGAGCCTCTTCTGTGAAGCAGCTTGACTCTAGACACTGGAGATCAGAGATGCCATACATAGCCAGTACCTGCTGCTGAGGAGCTTTTATTCTTGTTGGGGGCAGATTGCAAACAATAAGCAGTAAGTAAATGATGTCTCCTATGGGACTGGTGGGAGGAGGAAAATAAAGCAAGGTGAAGGGGTTGGAAAAATAAGGATGCTGTGTGTAGGAAAAAAGGGCCTTGGGGAAAAGTGAGATGCAGATGGGTCATGTTATATTTATATTTGTTGACTGTCAATAGATTTATAGAGGACTGCAGGAAGAGCTTCTGGATTAGTGCAAGAAAGAGAAGAGTTTCCTTATTGAGAGAAATTATATTGCTGTAACACAACAATAAAAACGAACAACAAGAAAAAAAGACCCAAACATAAGTCCCACTCATCATGACCATGCAACAGCTCAAAGGCCGCATTGGATGAAGGGTCTGATAGACGCCTATAGACAGAGAGCCTGGATCAGTCCTGGCTGTGGAGGCCAAGGCTGACATGTGACACTACAGGGCTGAGACAGACTCCCTGACCCTGAGATCAACAGGGACCTCCAGCAAGGGCTCGCATTCTCTCCTCCACCAGACACTGGTGCTGCTGACATGGAGGGAGCTGAGAGCCTAACTGTTAGAAACTCAGTCCAGAGTAAAATAACAGGCCTGAACTCCTCTGGGGATGATGCACACCAGTGGTTCCCAACCTTCCTAACACTGTGACTCTTTATTGCTTTCTCAGTTGGTCTAGAATCAATCTCTATGCTTACTCTACCCTTCTACTCCTGACCTAAGTAACACATTTCCTAGTATACACTTTGTCTATACCTTGCACATGTATATCCTTCAATAGCTGTCCAAGTTAAAGGGATGAGCGTTTTTAACTGGCTACTATGGCATCTGCACATAGACCTAAAGAGCAATTTTGGTTACTTCTAAAGTTAATATTATATTCTGGGAGTAAGACGTGCAATCATACCCAACACTGAGTGGCTAACTTCTGACATGTGCACACTGACTTTACTACAGAAGTTGACAGAAAGTCAATCAATGAAATAACTCTGATTGCATGAGTCCCAAGGCAAAATATAAAAAATAAAAATATATGAAAAATCAAAGCAGTAATACCTCACCTAAAAAATACCAATTCCATAGCAGTAGATCCCAAAGACTTTAAAGTGTTTATAAATATATTTAACAAAATAGAAGAGGCTACAAACAAATTCCTAAATAAATTAAAAAAGAATACCAACAAGTACCTGAAGGACATAAAATAGTCAATAGGAGATTCGAAACAGGAATTCATGAAACAGATATAAATAGTGAAAAAGAATCAATTTGAAATTTTACAAATGAAACCATAGTAAGTTGAATAAGAAACTCAGTAGATAAAATGGATCAAGTGGAGGACAGAATATGAGTGACAGAAGACAAGAGAGATGAGTTTGAATATTCATATAGTGACACTGATAAAATAATAAAAAAAATAGGAGCACAACAAGTGTATTATATGGGACATTATTAAAAGATCAAATTTATGAATCATGATAAACAATATACTCAACAGAACCATCATAAAACAAATGACAACAACAACAACAACAAATCAACCAACCAACCAAACAAAAAACTCAAATCTAGAGAAAGAGATAAATATCCAGATTCAGGAAGTTTTTAGAGTACCAAACAGATAGAACTAGAAGAAAAAAACAATTCCCCATATCAAACTGTAGCTAAAATACTAATACATTTAGTGTTTAAACTAAGCACTCTGGCAAAAAAAATGAAGAAAACTGATGAACACTGCAAGAGAAAAACATGAAATCACATGGAGTCACATGTGCAGGCAAATCCATCAGTGTTACACAGCTTTCTGAACAGAAACCCTAAATCCAGGGAAACACGGAATGATACATTCCAAGCATTCAAAGAAAATAATTGCCAATGCACACAGGTGTACTAAGCAAAACTATGTGTTATAATTGAAGGAGAAAGAACTTCCTATGATAAACTCATATGGAGGGAATCATGAACACTAATCCTACAGTAGGGTCACTTGAGTCAATTCTTTAGACTGAAGAGAAAGATGAACATATCCATAATGCTATGGGGAAGAAGAAACCATCTTAGAAGAGCAATTAAACGGATGAGGATGATCAAGTAGGCCGCATCTCAGGGATGCAGGGGTGGTTCCATATATGAAAATCCAGCAACATAATCCACCATATAAAAAAACTGAAAGAAAAAAATCACACAATGCTTTGAAAAAAATCCAAACACTCCTACATGTTAAAAGTCTTGGAGAGATCAGGGACTCAAGGTGCATACCTAAACACAATAAAGGCAATATAAAACAAGCCAATAGCTAACACCAAATTAAATGGAGAGAAATTTAAAGCAATTCCACTAAAACTGGAGTTAAGTCAAGGTTGTCCATTCTCTCCCTATCTCTTCAACATAGTCCCTGAAGCCCTAGCTAGAGCAGTAAGGCACCAAAAGATCAAGAGAATGCAAATCGGAAAGGACAAAGTCAAAGTATCACTATTTGCAGATGATATGATAGTAAACATAAGTGACCTCAATTATTCTACCACAGAACTTCTACATCTGATAAACACCTTCAGCAAAGTGGCTTGATATAAAATTAACTCAAAGAAATCAGTAGTCCTCCTTTATACAAATGATAAAGGGCTAATAAAGAAATGGGGGAAACAAAATCCTTTACAATTACCATAAATAATATAAAATATCTTGGTGAGACTCTAATCAAATAAGTGAAAGACCTGTATGACAAGAACTTCAAGTCACTGAGGAGAGAAATGGAGGAAGATATCAGAAGATGGAAAGGCCTCCTATGCTCATGGATAGGTAGGATTAACATATTAAAATGGCCCAGGCTACCAAAAGCAATCTATAGAGTCAATGCAATTCCCACCATAATTCTAACACAAGAACAATTCTCAACTTTGTATGGAAAGACAACAAACCCAGGGTAGCTAAAGCAATCACGTACAATAAAAGAACTTCTGGAGGTATCCCCATCCCTGACTTTAATTTGCACTACAGAGCAGTAGTAATAAAAACTATGTGGCATTGGTATAGAAATAGACAGGTTGATCAATGGAACAGAATCAAAGACCCAGAAATAATCCCACACATCTATGGACACTTGATTTTTGACTAAGAAGCCAAAATCATACAATGGAAAGAGGAGAGCATTTTCAACAAATGGTGCTGGTCTAACTGGATGCTGCATGTAGAAGAATGCAAATATGTCCATATTTATTACCCTGCACAAAGCTGAAGTCCAGATATACTAAATCCAATAGAAGAGAATAGAACCTTCAACTCTTTGGTACAGAAGCCAACTTCCTGAACAGATCACCAATGGCTCAGGCACTAAGATTAACAATAAATGGGACCTCATAAAACTGAAAAGCTTCTGTAAGTCAAAGGATACTGTCAATAGGAAAAAACTTCAGCCTACGGGTTGGGAAAAGATCTTTACTAAGCCTATACCTGATAGAGGGCTAATATCTAAAATATATAAAGAACTTAAGAAGTTAGACACCAACAACCCAAATATCCCAATTAAAAATGGGGTACAGAGCTAAACAAAGAATTTTCAACAGAGTAATCTCAAATGGCCAAGAAGCACCTAAAGAAATGTTCAAAGTCCTTAGTAATCAGGGAAATGCAAATCAAAACAACTCTGAGATTCCACCTCACACTCATCAGAATGACTAATATCAAAAATTCAAGTGACAGCTCATGCTGATAAGGATGTGAAGCAAGAGGAACAATCCTACATTGCTGCTGGAAATGCAAACTTGTTCAATCACTTGGGAAATCAATGTGGTGGTTTCTCAGAAAATTTAGAATAGTTTTACTTCAAGACCCAACTATACCACTACTGGGCATATACCCAAAAGATTCTCCACCACACCAAAAGACACTTGCTCAACTATGTTCATAGCAGCTTTATTAGTAATAGTCAGAAACTGGAAACAACCTAGACATCTCTCAACTCAAGAATGGATAAAGTAAATGTGGTTCATTTACACATGGGAATATTACTCAGCCACTAAAAACAAGGACATCATGGATTTCACAGGGAAATGGATGGAAGTAGAAAATATCATCCTGAGTGAAGTAACCCAGACCCAAGAGGTCATGCATGATATGTATTCACTTACAAATGGATATTGGTTATAAAATAGAGGATAACCATGCTACAATCCACAAACCCAAAGAACCCAAATAACAAGGAGGGTTCAAGGGAGGCTAGTTGAAACTTTCTCAGAAGGGAAAAATAAAACAAATATTGGAGGTGTATGAAGGGAGGGAACAGGGTGGGAGAGGGGAGAGGGAGAGGAGCATGGAGGAGTCAGGTGTAGGGAAAGCAGGGAAGAACTTAGGAAAGGAAATTGGTGGTGAATGGGGCAGGGGGCATCTCTAGGATGTGCCCAAGACCTGATATGGGGGAGGTCCCAGAGGGACTATGGGGAAGACTGTAGCTGAAACTCCTAGTAGTGAGGTATATGGATCCCAAAGTATATGGTATATGGATCACTTCTTAGAGCCAGTCAGGACTCCCAGTTGAAGGATAAGGACAGCAACCCACCCACAAAATATTCAATATAAAATATGTCTTGCCTACAAGATGCACAGGGACAAAGACAGACAGAGACAGAAGGAATGGCCAACCAATGATTGGCCCAAATTGGGACCCAAACCATGGGCAAGAACAAATCTCTGACACTATTAATGATACTCTGCTATGCTTGCAGACAGGAGCCTAATATAACTCTCCTCTGAGTGACTCCACCCAGAAGCCAATGGAAACAGATGCAGAGGACCACAGCTTAATTAGATGGAGCTTAGGAATCTTGTGGAAGAGTGAGGGAAGAATTGAGGGACCTAAATAGGATAGGGACTCCACAGGATGACCAACAGAGTAAACTAACCTGGACTCTTGGGGACTCCCAGAGGTTGAACTACCAACTAAAGAGTGATCATTGACTGGACCTAGGTACTCCTGCATATATGTAGCAGAGGGGCAGCTTGATCTTCATGTGGGGCCCCTAACAACTGAGTGGGGGCTGTCCCTGCATTTGTTGCATGCCTGTGGATCTCATTCCCTTAACTGGGAAGCCTTGTCTGGCCTCAGTGAGAGAGGATGTGTCTAGTCCTTCAGTGACTGATGTGCTGGAGGGTGGGGGAGGATAAGGGAAACTGGGCTGGGTTTGAGAGTGATACCCAGAGGGCTTCCCCCTTCTCAGAGGAGAGAAGGGGGAATGGGGGAAGGATCTTGGAGAAGGGAAACTGGAAGAAGAGGGAGGCTGATATTAGGATATAAAGTGAATAAATAAATTAATTAATTTAAAAATAGTTGCAAACTGTTGGCATCAGTCCAGAAATTCAGGGATGTCTCAACATAATGCAAGTCAATAAATGTTATATCATAAATAAATGGACTTGATAGAAATCATGAATATTTTCACAGATGCAGTTAAAATTTTTTTTACAAAATGTAAAATTTCAGGATTATAAAAAGTTGAAGAAATAGAAATAGAGGAAACATATGCATAGGAAAAAAATACCTCAACTTATAAAGGTTATATACAGCTCATCTATAGACAACATTATGCTAAATAGGGAATGTTGAAATCATTTCCACTAAAATCAGGAACAAGACAAAGGTGTCCATTTTCTCCTCCCTCATATAATATGGCAAGGCTAGGAAATAAAAAGAACAGAAAAGGAAAGGAAAAAGTCAAAGTATCCTTGTTTTTAAATAATAACGATAGTATATACAATACCCTAAAAATAAATACTCCTCCAGACAACACTTAGATCAGATGAACACTTTTAGCAAAGTGTCAAGACACAGAACTAGTATATAAAATCAGTGGCCTCCCTATATACCAATCAATAGCCTGCATGCAGAGAAAGAAATTAGAAAAACAAGTCCATCCATGATTGTCTTCACAAACAAACAAAAATAATAATACATCCCCTCTCCAATAAACTTAACCTAGTAATAAAAGACTTCTATAATGAAAACTAAAACATCAAAGAAAAAAATTGAAGGAGATACTAGAAGATGGAAAGGCCTCCAGATGGAAGAATTAATATTGTGAAATATAACCCCATTAAAGTTTCAATTTCATTGTTCACATAAGTAAAGTTATCTTGAAACTCATATGGAAGTACAAAAGACCCTGGATAGCCAGTGCAATCCTGAGCAAAGAGAACAATGGTAGAAGAGCCAGAATACCTGATCCTGAGTTATTCTACAAAATCATAGTGACAAAAACACCATGGTACCGGCACAAAAAAAATAGGTCAACAAAACAATATGAGGAACATAGATATAAATCCACACAGTTACAGCCATGTAACTGATTTTGGACAGAGATACCAAAACAAAACATGATGACAACAAAACACTGGAGACGAATGAGTATCTTCAAAAAATGATGCTGTCAAGAATGGATATTTACATGTAGAAGAAGGAAGCTAGACACATTTCATTGACTTTCTGTGAAAGTCAACTCCAAACAGATCAAAGACCTTAGTGCAAGACCTGAAACTCTGAAACTGATAGATGAAAACTAGCAAAACCACCTCAGCAGATCAGACTAAGCAAGGACTGTGATCAGCCTCCCAGACACTCAGGAAATGATGAGCACAACTGACAGGTGAGGTGCCATAAAATTAAAAAGCTTCTGTACAACCGAGGGAACAGTTAATTGATTAAATAAGTGAAGGGACAGCCTACAAGTTGGGAAATGATCTTTCCAAAGTTGTATGTCTAGAGGATTATTACCTAAGCTGTACAAAAAACTACAAAAAGAGATCGGACACCAAACAACCCAGTCTATAAATGAGCTGATGAAGTCAACAGAAGTTCCAAAACGATGAGCCGCTAAGTGTGGGCAAATGTTCATACTCACTATATGCCAGTCAGAATGACAGTTTTTAAGAAAGGAAATGACAACAAATGCCCGTGAGGATACAGACCAAAGGGGACATTAACGCATTGCTGATAATAAACTGGTGTAGACACTATGAAAATCAGTCAGGACTAGCTTTGTCATGTGACCAAATGCTACCACTCTTGGGCATTTATTTGAGTGACTCCAAGTTAACATATATCAGAGATTTTTGCAGTATCTTTTTACCAAAGCATTATTCACAATACCTAAGTTATGACACCAACTAGGAAAGTGTGGTATATATACTCAGTGGAATATTTTTTAGCCATAAAGAAGAAACATGTCATTTGCTGGAAAATGGATGCAGCTGGAGATAATCACGCTAGGCAAATTAAGTCAGTCTCAGAAGGAAACATAAATATCACACATTTCCTTTCATTTATGGTTAGAGCTTATGTAGATACATGAAATTATATATATATACAGATGTCATGAAAGTAGAAGCAATATTGTCTCGGGAGAAAGGGAAGCATAAGGGAATGAGTGGGAATATATTTAAAGTAGATTATATTTGCATGAAATTAGGAAATACATGAAGTATTCAATTTAAAAAGGGAAAAGGCTGCTTTCAGTTTCAAAGGAGCAACTTGTAATCAGCCCATTGCTTTTAGTCCTCTGAGAGGGGTACCAAATAGTAATGGTATTGAATGTGTGGCAGAGTAAAACTGTTTACTTCATAGCCAGGAAAAGAAGACTAGAGCCCCATGGTCTCATTAAAGGGCATCTTTCCAATGACCTAAAGTCCTCTCATTAGGCTCTAGCATTACCTCACCATAGTACCTCTGTGGGGACCAATCATTTTCTGTACATGGGCCTCTGAAGAGTACTTACACTAATCATAGCAGATCTGGACCAGAAGACACAGGTTTGAAGGTTGGAACTGTGTGTGACACTGGATCAGACTAGGGAGCATGCAGATCCATGTGGCTATGAGAGTTGGGATGATGGGGATTCCTGAGTAGCCGTGGTAATGCTAGTGGGGCCTAACAAGATTGTCGCTCTGCAGAGGTTATAGTGATTAGGTTGTTCAGTGATGGTGGAAAGGGGGAAAGCTGAGTCAGCAAAGTCCCATGGTAGCCTCTGGCCCTAGTGGTTCTCAACCTGTGGGTCATGACCCCTTTGAAGGTGGAATGATCTTTTCACAGGGGTCACCTTCAGACATCCCACATGTCAAACATTTGCATTATGGTTTATGACAGTAGCAAATTTACAGTTTTGAAATAACAACGAAATGTTTTATAGTTGGAGGTCACCACCACATGAGGAGCTGTAAAGGACCATTAGGACAGCATTAGGAAGGTTGACAATCAGTGCTCTAGAGATACTTCTCCAACATATGAGGTGCAGGCAAATATGTTACCATGTCCCCTACCTATATAAACATTTTATTTTTCTAAAAACATTCAGAAGCTACACAGGTCCATGGCTAGTGTAGTATGCATTCATTAAGATTTAAATAGTGAGTAAGGATGTGTGTGCTACTTAAATATCTGTAAATTTTCCCCATAATACACTGATGATTCTTTAGTGTTTCCAGGAACTGCCACTTCCTGACCTGTTCCAGGAGCATGCCCTTTTTGTCTGGTTTCACACCTCCCTCTGTGAGAACAAGGTAGTGTGACTGTTATTACTCACAAAACTGTGCTGTCTTTGTTAGGAACCTGCTTAGATTGAAGCAATATGATCCATTGGGCTCTACTTACCATCTACATAATATCAGCTATATCACAGAACTGGTCCATGCTTGGCTCCCAGTGATTCTCACTATGCTTCACTGAGTGTCAGCAAACAATATAAACTATATTCTTAAGGTGAAGGAAAAATGACTTCCCTTCTGGTCATGTTAAATGGACTGTTTGCAATTTTGTAATGTAAATATAGAAAAGCACATCTTATCCAAATTCTCCTGAACTCTAGGTCATACTCACTACATTCCAAGAATGGGATCTTCTTCCAAGAATGTGTGTGGAAGCACCCTGCCTTCCACATGTGACCAGTGAAACATGAGTCAGTGACTCATGGGCAAAATAATCTGAGCAGTTCTATGAACCAATGCAGGAAATCACTACCTCCTGTAGATTTCAGATAGACTGGCCCAGTATGAGGCCATGTTATAAACGGGAGGCAAGAGAAGCCTTCATTGAGGTGGGTTTGTTACTATGCTAAGTAATGGTTTTAAAAGCTCTTGGGAATGTAACTATGTTCACCCTAGAGCTGTGTTGCCAAGTAATGGGGGTGAAACCTTCAGAGGCTGTGGATGGCCTTGAGTGCTAGTGACAGAAAGGCCTTAGATACTTCTGAGATTCCTCAGGTACTTTGCACTTAAAGAAGCACTGTAGGCAGAAGACAAATGGGCTAGACTTGACCAATGGAAACACATGAGCAGTTCAAGTACTGAACCGTCATTAGGCTAGTGTGGTTTAAATATGCTTGGCTCAGGGAGTGGCACTATTAGAAGGTGTGGCCTTGTTAGAGTGGGTGTGGCCTTGTTGGGGTAGGTGTGTCACTGTGGGAGTGGGCTTTGAGAAACTTTCCTTCTAGCTGCCTGGAAGCCAGTCTTCTCCTAGCAGCCTTCAGATGAAGATATAGAACCTCAGCTCCTCCTGAACCATGCCTGTCTAGACACTGCCATGCTCCTTCCTTGATGATAAGAAACTGAACCTCCAAACCTGTAAGCCAGCCCCAATTAAATGTTGTCCTTATAAGAGTTGCCTTGGTCATAGTGTCCAGTCACAGTAGTAAAACCCTAACTAAGACAGCTAGTATCTCAGTTAGTTTTCTCTAACATGAAGGGATACCTTAACTCTTCTTATCTGAAAGATGGGCCTCAAAGGGAATGCTGGCTGCTCAGTGGATGTGGCCAGATCACTCATCTGCCCTCATGGGACAGACCAGGAAGTAATGGATCCCATATTCTATCACAGACACAAGAATTTGGGGTACAGAGGCACTTGGGGCATGTGAACCCCAAATGGGAGAGAATTTAGAGGGCTGGGATTAGAGCTTCTGGAACTTGGCTTGGGGCTCAGAACGCTTTGCTGGGTGGAAGTTGTGAGCATGAGTAGTAAGAGGGGCTTGGGTTTACAAATGTCCCTCCTTCCCCTCCTTGCTGTGCTCTACCTAGGTGGTAAGTTCTGGTAAGATAACTGAGAACCCAGTGAAAACCTTTTATGTTCACCTTGGCCTTCTGCAGAAAACTTATTAGCAAATTAGACTTTAATTCATGGGTTATGAATACCCTCTTCCAGGATTCTTATCAGTATGGTGGAGGCATTTATAGCAGCAAAGACAAGTGCTGCTGAATCTGACAGATCCACTTCTGGTTCTCTTACCTGCAGCCAATTATTTTCTTAAAATAATACTTCTCTCTATTTCCATAGGTTAGAATACAGGTCTTGTGCTGAGATGATGGGTCACCAGCACATAGAGAAAGTATCCGAGTGCTTTTATCGAAAGAAGACATAGGGAAGGAGATAGGGTGAACCCAAGTTCCACTTTACGTTTTACATTCAATGTTTATTTTTTACACCTCCACCACCCCACTCAGGACTCTTGCTCGCTGTCCTCTCAATGAAAAACATGTCAGCTAGGAGGACCGTCCGCATCGCTAGAAGTTGGGGTTCTCCATCATAGCCAGTTGCCTATTTTATTTCTTCTTTCCCCTTCTCTTTATTACAATTATACTCCTGAATCCTAGGCTGATTCCCACTGTACACTTATCAGGAAAGAAAGTGTACCTGGAAAGTTCTGCAAAAAAAAAAAAATCCAATTTACTTAATTTAAACATTGTTCCCCGGGCTAATCCAGCAATGTTTACTGACAAAAGTAGTTAATTCTCTAAGATCTGAATACTCCTTGACCTTACATGGTCCTAGCATTATTAGTAGATCTCCCAAACTCTACTGACTGGGATACATGGCCTCTGGCTGACAGACAAGCACCTTATGCATCTCTGCCTGCCTCCCAAGGTTCTACTTTTGGAAATAATCATTCATATATTACTATCCAACCATTTCAATGTCTATCATAGTTCACTCTTGTCTGGTAAAAAAAATGAATAGAAAACAGAAAAACAGACATGCCAATTCTGCTAATAAATTGGTCAGGTGCACCTAAGTTCCCTCTAGTTGTGTGCTCCATGGACACCACACTTTTGCCCATGAGTTGCAGAAAAAAAAACAAAAACAAAAGACCCAGGCAGAGACTTCAGGGAACATGTGGAAACACCACCAACAGCAAGTGAGTTGACAGAGTGAACAGAATCTTGCAGAAGTAGAAACTGGGGCTTGGCAGTGATCCAAATGCAAGGAGCTATGGATAAGACTGAAGGCCCACCATCTCACAGACCCCTTGGAGGAGAAGATGGCTGGCATGTAACTTTCTCTTGAGAGTAATTGCAAGAAAACTTAACATCAATACATCATTAAATACAATTAGTATGAGCCAGTCCTTCCCCACCTCTACAGTGAAGTTTCTTGTCCAGTTGGATGATTGGCAATGGAAATACAAACTTATTTCAATATACATAATTTTATTACCTATCTTTGATGTGCATTGTTTTTAATAAATTAAATATCATATCCTATCTATCTATCTATCTATCTATCTATCTATCTATCTATCTATCTATCTAATATGTTTAAGCAACAAATCATTCCTTACTTACGGATTCTATAGTGATTTTGAGCTCCTGGGAAGTATAAGCCTCTAAACATGCCTACAGTTTGACTTTCAGGTACTTGACCTTCAAAGACATTTTCAGAAACACAAGTACAAGGGGGCTTTGTTGACTATAATTTATGGGGAAAACATCTCTCTCTTGTTAAGAATGCTGTGGGTGTTCCTTTGAAACGGGTTTTCTCTCTCATAATGGATTTTGTTTCTAAAATAAGCAAAGCAGCTCTTGCCCCTTAGAGTCAAGGTCAGTCAGTGCTCCCGGATTGTCAGGCTGCTGCCTGCTGCCCAGAAAGGTTAAATGTCTGCCTACCCACAGACAGTCATAGGTCTATCTGTGGGCTAGGAATGTTGTCATTGTGATTCACACAGAGTCATTTTATGTTGAAGAAACTAAGAATTTAGTGGAAGCTGACTTCATATTTCCAGGGAAAGTGGACCCTACTCTCATCCCAAAGACTTGACTATCTCCCAGGGTTTGAAAAACTAAAAACATTTAAAGAAATACTCTTACTGATTTTTCAAGTCTTCAAGCATCAATTTTCTTCCAGATGAGCTGTTTATACTTTCTGAAATGTTTTTCAGAGGTGCCTTTGAGACCATTGTGCTTGAAATAGTCTAGTTTATGGTGACCTACTTTTTAAACAGTTCTGAAGATACAGGTTTCTAACTGTGTGTTTTCCTAGTTTATCTCTTGAAGTTGTACTCTCTAGTCTATGACTAAATGTTTAAAGATAGTGAAAGAAAATGCTTAGAAAGCTGTTTCCTGCTTGGATTTTTAAAGAGGCTTACAGCATAAAATTCATAGCCTAGCTATGTAATAGTTGCCTCTACCTGGTTTCCTAGATTGGGTACGTTTTAGAAAGTGCCAGTGCGCAGAACTTCAATATGCATTTTGGCCATTTCCATTACAGAAAACACAACTGCAATATTGTGAGAGATGGCAGTGAACAGACTTAGACAAACGTTTGAAAATCTGAAAAAAACTCAAAATGCATGTAACACACAATACCAGCTTTGAAAAGACATCAATGCACAAGCAAGAAAAGCCTAGAACAAGATATAACCTAGCTTTAGAGGTTATGAAACCAGAGGATGAGACAATGGCTTCGTTTCACTCTATATTCACTCTAATGAGATTGTATTTTTAGTAAAGCAAATAAGTAAAACTAATAAATAAATAATTAAAAAAAGATTGTATTTTTAAAGTGAAAACTGACAACTGGACTAAAGTATTGTCCACTCTGCATCTGGCCCGTGGGAGGCAGTGCAGTCAGCCCTGTGCCTCTTCTGCTTCTCAGGCTTCTTGAATTCCAACAAACCAAGTCGAGTTTTACAGAACAAAAGGCCCGGGAGCAGCGTTTCCACATTACTCCTTCACCAGAGAACCGATCCCATGATGCTGTATTGTTCCTTCGACAATGGAAGGGTCCCATGTTGAAAACCAAACCTAGGAAGCTTTGGGACATTCCTTACACCTGATGCAGAGCCGAGACTCACCCAAACAGCTCAAGTTCTGAGCCATGAAATAGATCTCTTCAAGCCTGAAACTTTAAAATGTATATAAAAATATCTAGAGCCAGCACAAAAGTGAGCATGTTTCTGTTCATGCATGATTAGACACATACAGCTATTTGCTACTGGTAACATGCACACAGACTCAACATGCCCAAGACTCAATCTGAAGACATTAGGGAATGCGTAAATCTGGGAAATGCCTCCTGCTTAGTATTTGTAACTGGACTTTAAAGGCGAGGCGAACAGTTGGTGATTTTAGTTTGTTTTCCTTTCCCTGTGCACATGGGTGAGGCTTTTGTAAACCTGGGATCTTTCTGCATGCTTTGCTGTCAGGAAAGCTTGGTTTTCTGGTCAAAGCCTATGGCAAAACTCCTGACACTGTCTATACCAGCATCTGGGGATCTTGGAGTGTCTTTAATAACTGCTATGTTAGCCTGTACTGTACCTTTAAACATTTGCTCAACATTTAGAGAATCTCATTTGCTGAAACAACTCAAGTGTTCCATCCCATCTCTCCCAGTTTTGAAATCCAGGTGACTTGATTTTCTCACGGGCCTGGTTTTTTATGGTTTCAAAAAGAAAATAGGCTTTAGTGGCTGGAGAGATGGCCTCTGTAATTTAGGGGTGCTTGCTGCTTTTGCAGAGTACCTGGGTTTGATTCCCAGCACCCACTTTGGACAGCTCATAACTTCTGTAATTCCAATTCCAGGGCATCAGAACCCCTCTTCTGGCCTCTGCAGTCACTGACCCATACCTGGTACACATACATACACTGAGGCACATATGTAAATGAATGAAATTTATGATTTAGTAAATGAAATCGCTATGATTTTATAAACTAAAGAATGGTGTTTTTCCTCAGTGTGACAGTGAAGGTACCCTGCACGGTCTCCAGCTCCTCCATTCTGATGGGAAGCCAGCATCTTTCTAGCCTGCTCACAGTTGCATTTTCTATTTCCAATGGATGCTGTGAGGCCCCTCATCCCTCTTCATCCTGCCTGCCATTTCTGAGTTCCTCTGTTTCTTGTAACTTAGGGCAGCTGATTCATGCTATGGGTTATATAATAATTATATCTTGTTTAAAATGCTTGGGAACCAGAGTGTTTCAGATTCGGAAGCTCTATATATTTTGGAATATTTCCATGTCCAGAACTGACCATCTTGGTGCCTTTGTTACTTACCTCTGTCATAGCTATAATAAAATACCTAACAAGATTTATTTTTTTCTTCTTTCCTGGTTCATAGTTTGGGGAGGGAAGAAATCACTTTTGTTTCATATATACCTTATGCAATGAGCTGAATGCAATCATGTGTGTGTGTGTGTGTGTGTGTGTGTGTGTGTGTGTGTGAGAGAGAGAGAGAGAGAGAGAGAGAGAGAGAGAGAGAGAGAGAGATAGAGAGAGAGAGAGAGTATGTGAGTGCATAAGCCTGTTTGCATGTATGTCGGTATGTGCGGTGAGGTGCTGAAGTTGGTTTGGGTTGTCTCCCTCTACCCCTCTCTATTTACTATCTGTCACCGGGCTGAGAACCCACTGATTTAGCTAGTTAGCCACCTTGCCCCAGGCATCTCCTGTCTCTGCCTGTCAATGCTGGGATTATAAGTGGGCTGCACACTTGTCCAGTTCTGGGGAATTCTGGTCTTTACACTTGAGAGGCAAGTGCTTTATCCACCGAAAGCCATATCCCCAGCCCCCTGAAGGCAATTTTATAGAGCATTTTTAGTATTCATGTGTTTTATATGTAACTCATCTCTTGGAGTCAGGTATGGAATGTCTCACTTGTGACACTGCGCTGGTGCTCTCAGTTGGAAGCATTTTAGATTAGGGACTTCTAGACTAGGAAGACCCAGCTTGTATTTTCCTGTTTTCCAACAACTTCCTCCAGAACTGCTGACAAGCTGCACTAAGACTCCATCTCCCCAGACATAGTTAGAAACAGTCTTGTTACTATAACACATGGACCACAACATCGTAGTCTCTGATATCTGTCTTCACTGATTTCCAGTGAAGACGGTGCTGTGGAAATGCCTCCAGTTGTTGTTATACAGTGTCCACAAGGAACAAACTTCTGGTCAGGATAAGTTTTCCATTGCTATGGAAACCTCAGAGAGTTAGGACAGAAGGTTTCTCTCTCATGATGTATGACATGTATTGAATATGGGCACATGAATGTGTGCATACACATGTGTGTGTGTGTGTGTGTGTGTGTGTTCCTGTGTGCATGTGCACTCGCAAAGGCCAGGAAAGAGTATCAGGTGTCCTTCTCTATCACTCTTTGCCTTGTTCCTTTGAAGTAGTGTCTCTTGTCAAAAATTGAGTCTCACAACTTCTTTTGGTTAGGCTAGAAGCCAACAAGCTGTAGTGATGCTCCTGCCTCTGCCTGCCTCAGTGGTAGTGATAGACGTGTACAGTACTATGTTGTGGGAAGAATTAAAAAATGAACCTGCAGACTTCCTGTGCTACTGCGGGCCACTCTCTGTCCCAGTGTGGTCCCCGCTGGGCTACTCTGCCCGCCAACTCTCCAGCAGGGCTGGTGCTCCCATGTTCCCTTTGCTGCCATGCCAGCCCCACACAACTGTCTACCCTGCTGTCAGTCACCACAACACCCATTTACCCTGTAGAAACAAAACTCTAGAAGGTTATATTCACAGGTCAGATTTATGTATCAATAAATTATCAATTCACAAGATGCCCATACAACAACTCCTGGTCCAATTGATAATGATACAAGCTGCCCAACTAGATTAGACAAGTTATCCCAATTATTCTAACCTTACAAGACATTCATAGCTACCTGTGGCTATTTAAAGCCAGGCTGGTTCTGAATCATCCTGTCATTCTGTCTCCATATTGGCTCCTTCTCCCCTCCATCTCTCTTTTTCTCTCTCTCTGTCTCTGTCTCTATCCTCGGCCCCCCCCCCCCGCCCCGGGCTGCAACTTTTAGCTCCACCGTTCCCTGTCCAAATCACAGGCCTCCTGCTGCACTAATATTTAAATAGATTGGACAGGGAAATTCCTGCCGCAGGCTATACCTGCCTGTTATGTGGGTACTGGGATTTGAACTCAAGTCTTCATGGTTGTATAGCAAGCACTCTTAATGAGTGGTCCATGTTTCCAACCTCAAGAATCTTCACTTAGAGCCTATGTTTTGTTATTATACCATAATTCTGGGAGCAAGATTCCTTCCTCTTGTCCTCATGGTTGGTGGCTATCAGGTATTATTCAGGCAATAATACTATGAAGTAATACCACAATACTATGTAATAATGCACATGTAGCTTCTGACTACCCAAGGCTTCTCACTGGGTTCTGTTCTCCCCTGTAGCCCACAGTTCATAAGAATTCAGTAGAAGTAACACGGGAGGCTACTTGAGCACACGCAGCTCCTCCATGCTTACAAATCGCAACAGATTACCTTCAGCTGGCACTGGTTATCAGTAATCACTGATTACCCAGACGTGACACACAGAGATACACATCAGTGGCTGCCTTCATTTACTTTTCTATTGCTTTGACAAAAATCAGCTTAGTGGAGAAAAGGGTTTATTTGACTCAACATTTCCACAGTATAGCCCATCAACCAGGGAAGGAAGGTCAGGTTCTCATCCAGGAACTTAGAGGTAGAAACTGAAGGGGTGACTATGGGGGACTGCTGCTTACTGGCTTTCTCAGTTTGCTTTTGCATATAATCCAGGACCACTTGCCCAAGGGTGGCACTACCCACAATGGGCTATGCCCTCTTAGATGAGTTATTGACTGAGAAAATACAGCTAGCATGGTGGTGTATGCGTTTAGTCCCAGCGCTTGGAAGGCAGAAGCAGGCAGATCTACTGGGCACCCCACCAAGGTCGTACAGTGAGACCCTGTCTCAACACAGAGGTGGGGGG
>NW_021604633.1:7462614-7520663 GCF_004785775.1 Grammomys surdaster | reverse complement strand
GTCTGGGGAGAGAGAGAGAGAGAGAGAGAGAGAGAGAGAGAGAGAGAGAGAGAGAGAGAGAGGAGGCTGTACTACTGACATACACCCAGGCCAATTTCATGGAGTCAATAATTCCTCCTCAGTTGAGGTTCTTTTTCTCATGATAGAAGTTTGTGTCCAGGAGACAAAAGCTAACACAGTGGTACAAGCGCTTTCATAGCTGCTAGTTACTCTGATTGGTTGCATAGTATCCACTATGTTGGCCCAGTGCCCAGTCATAATGAATATTAATGGCACAACCATCACCCTTGCGTATAAGTCAATAGATGAGATCATCACCTGATCCTACTGCTGATTACTATGCATGTGTGTGTTTGTTTACAGAAACATCAATCAAACCCCTAAACCTGAAAACGAATGTCAAAGTTTATGCCATGATTCCTCGGAAGGCTGGCTCAGCATCATTTGTGCTTCTTTTCCTCATCCTATTCCCATCATCTTGAGGACTTACACAAAATCTATTATTTTTTAAAAGAACTTCTTCCATGTGCACTGCATTTATATCATTTCTACTCCACCCTCTCCCCACTGCATTGACTCCCTAACCATCTCCACTCCCAACTTCTCATCCTCATCGGTCTCATCTTCTTATTATCCACCCCCCCCTCTCTCTCTCACACAGACACACACACACACACTGCTGACTCCACTTATGTACACGTGGTTAGCACTACTTGGGGTTGGTTGCATGACCCATTAGAGGCTCATCTCTGGAGGAGCCTGATTTTCCCTTTCTCAATACCCGTTAATTGCCCATAGCTCTTCATCCAGGGATGGGGCTGGGGGCTTGTGAGATTTCCCACAGCAAGGCTCGGTGTTGACTGGTATTGTGCAGGTCCTGTTTAGGCAACCTTATTGTTAAGATGTCATAGGTATAATTCCCTGTCATACATAGAAGACAGTATCTTATAGCAGATACCCTGATCCTCTGGCTCATAAAACCTAGAAGACACTCTCTTGTAGTAGACATTCTGGTCTACCATGAGGCTTTCTAACTCATGGTAGTGCAGAAATTCCTTCTTTCTCTCTTTGTGCCTCCAGCCTGTCCCTATTTTATAAGGGGGTGTTTCTAGATCACATTCTTTCTCTGTCTTGCCCTCTGCATGCATTGTACCATACCTGAGACTCTGGCTCTGTGGAAAATGGCTTGGTCCTACTTGAATCACATGGACATCCAATGAGCATATTCGTTAGTTCCTCTTTTTCCTTCCTTTTTTTTTTTTCAGACAAGGACTTATTGTATACCCTACCCCTGGTTGGCCTAGAATTTGTTATGTAGTCAAGGCTAGCCTAGAACTCAGACCTGTCTGCCTCTGCTCCATGTTTTCCCTCATCTGTGGCTTGAGTTGTGTTTTAAAAGAGAGGGTGATGTTTCTCATCCCTATGAATGGGTTTTCATTTGGAAATAAGATGTCTACAAATTTAATTATGGATTAAAATAATAATGTCTGGGATTCACACGGACTCTAATATATATGGCTATAGTCTTAAAGAAGAGGGGATTTATGGGGTACAGCTATTGCTTGACAGTGAAGAACACTGATTGCTCTTCCAAAAGAGTAGGCTCAACTCCCGGCACTCACATGGCAGCTCACTACTGTCCAGAATTTCAGTTCCAGAGGATATGATGCTTTCTTCTTCTGGTCTCTTTGGACATCAGGCACACACGTGGTGCACAGGTATACAGGCTGCCAAAACACTCAAGAGATGTGTTTGGACACAGAAATGCACAAGGAAAATACCCTGTGATGATGAAGACAAGGGGCAGACATGAGTCAAAGGACAGCAAGGATTGCTGGCAACCTCTAGAAGCAATCATGCTGCTTCTAGAATGACCCAACATTACTGACACCTTAACTTTAGATCCCTAACCTCGAGGACTTAGGAAAAACAAATGCCTAGTGTCCTGTTATGATTTGTTATAGAAGTGCCAGGAAAGGAACTCACCCCTGCTACAGCCTATATAGGCGACAAGGCCGAAGACTGCTGATGGGCAACTGTCCACGACAGGGCTAGATCAAGATCAGCAGGCCTGAAGGAGAAATGTAAGAGATCCAATGGATTCTGCATGGTCAAGCTGTGTGGGATACAGCAAGGGATGAAAAGGCCCAGAGAGGTTTGGAGAGTCTGTAGGAGCTGAGGTGCTTGAAGTATTTTCTCTTCTTCCACAGGTTTTTTTTCCTATGTCCCTCTAGGAGTTGTATGTTTAAGACTTCAGTCTGATTTGAGTTGATTTTAGTGTGTGGTTTAAGAATCTAATTTAATTACCTTGTACATGGATATGTAGTTTTCTTAACATCCCGAGTGTTTATCCAAAAGAATTGCAATAAGGCTTTCAAAGAGGGCTTTGCACTACTTACTATGATGCTTGCAGGGAGAACTGCAAGACGTTACAGGCAAGAGTAGGGGAGAAGGCTTCCCCCCAGGCCCTGTGCTTTGCAGACCTTCCTAAACACTCTTCTAAATTGTCAGCACATATAAGAGGAAGAAATAGGAGCCCAGACACAAACTTTTAGGTAGCTTTGAAGTAAAGGCACAAACTAAGTCAACATCCGTAGTCTTCTATCTTGTAACCCTCCGAAATCTTTTTAGGTTTTTTCCTTCAGAAAGAACAAAATGGATAAAGACTCCATTTCAGTGGACATAATCTGATATAACTGAAGTCACAGAAAATAGAACAACTGATAACATCAATTGTTATGGGGAGGAAGGGTGGGGCCACAAAGGAGCACAGGGAGGACACAGAAGGTGGAAGGAAATAGGTTTTGTCTGGCCGGCCCTTCCTAGGCTGCATTTCAACAAGCACTACCCCAAGCTGGCAACAGTCCCACCTTGACTTAGCCAGTCAGCGAGGCTGAAGCAGAGCAGGCTGCCAGAACTCTTTGTTGCTAAGAGAAATAAAACCCTGGCAGAGGCAGCTTGGAGTGAGTGGGAGAGTCGGATGACTCTCCCGATTCACACAATTGTGTGAAAGTCACATGGCAAAAAACAAAAAAAAAGCCAACACATCATCTTAAATGAGTCTCTTAGCACCCTGAAGTTAGCCAGATGACATTCTTTCACAAAACATGACATTTATTCAAATTTCTGATTGAAAATTTCTGCCTCTTAAAAAGAAATGAGCATTGCATCCAAAGGGTGGAATCCAATGTTTGGTTCAATATGTTCTTCAGTTTATATGGTAAGTGCAAAGTGCAGCAAGTCTATTTGCAAGTGTATTTTAGGCATAGAACAGATAAGCATTCCATAGGTGAGGCAGGGCATGAGGAATAGAACCCTTTGACTGTAGGGATCGCTGCCCTATAGAAACAACATAGGCTCATATTTAATGACAAACTGACAGCAGGGCCAATGAGATTCCCATCATTGAAATGAGACTAAGTAATGATGACCCTGAATGTGGTAGAGAAGCAAGAGCTGATCATAACTGGCTATTTCTTGGAAGTCTGCTTTGGTAAACACATTCTAGGACCTAAAGGAGGGCCTTGATCTTCCTTCACTGTGGAAATACAAAAGGAAAGGTGATTTAATCTTAAAATGATATCTCAGAGACAAGCATAATAAACAGTAGTAGCATTTTTAAAGAACTTTACTAATGAGAAAGAAAAACTGATATCTTTAGATCTAGTGAAACAGTACTTAGATAAAATTGAGGTGCCTGGGCAGTCTGATTATGTCCAAGATAGATACCAGCTCCCTCAGATCTAATTGACTTCTTTTTGTGTGTGTAATCAGCTCGGACTAGATATTTTGTGTCATTCCAAAAGTCAGAGTAGAACCCAATGTTTCAAGAAAAAAAAAATCCAACAGGATTAACAAAAAGTGGCCTGACAATGCATCAGGTGGCTTTGAATTCAGAGTGACCTGACTCTGTGAAGCTTTTGGGTGTCTGTGTGCAATGTTGTCATCTTATGGCCATGTGATTTCATGGCAAGGATTTCTTTTTTCTCAGAAGTAGCATCTTCTCTCCCAGAGACTGACCATCAATGTGAGGCCCAACCACTACAAGGTCTAAACAACATGGCTGGTCCGGCTACAGTGACTTTTCACTGCATCTGGCCATTTAGATGTGCTAGCACTTGCTTTTTTTCTTTAATGTCATAAGGATCCCTACTCCAGGGGCAGACTGGGCCTCCTGCCCTTATGGCTCATAAGAAAAGCCATCTCCCTTATCCATCTCCCTTCCCCACCTTCCTTCCAGAGTAGGTAGGAGTCAACGATTCAATAAAAAAAAAAATAAGGAAATGGTCCAGCTGCCTGATAATGTAGCAGGTGGTCTTGAATGTAGAGTGTGCCTGCTCCTTGGAGCTTTCAGGTACCTGTGTACAATGATGAAGTCTGTCATGTGTTTGCACTCTCTAGCTCATGACCAGATGAGAAGACAGTTTTCTTGCTTGTGACCATGACGGTTTTGTCCCAGTATAAAATCCCCAACACGGTCTCTCTACTCCTTAGCTCAGCTCCCATGACACTCTCTCAGAAAAAGAAAAAAAAAGAGAAAGAAAAGAAAGAAACATGTGACTGGAACCATGTCAGGGAAGCAAGAGCCTGTGATCTGGAGAAAATGAAGACTTGACTTCAGCTTGAGCCAGGTACAGGTACGACAGAGAACGAAGACCCACCATCAGAGTTGGAGACACTGGTTTGACCTAACAGCAGGATGGCAGCTGCAGAAAGATTCTCACAGTGCATCTTTCCTATGAAATCAGCTTTTCATACTTTCTGTTTATATCTACAGTAGGTGCAAAAAATATTCCAGAAGGGTTTATTGTAAGTCACTATTAGTTTACTGTCTGGTTGTTTTTGGAAACAGACTAGATTGGTGAGGAGGTCAAATGAGACCAAGAGTCCCTCGTCTGCTTCATTGGTAAAGGAAATATTTATACATTGCATAGATAAGAAAAAAATTTAAATAATATATGCATGTACACACACAAACACACACACACACATTTTTAAAGTTAAGGGTTGGTTTTTTGGTTTTCCGTTCTCTGGAGAGGGAAATCCCATTTCTAGAGGTAGGACTAGGAAGGACTTTTATTACAAGTCATTCTGTGAGTGAATTTTGTATTACATGCAATTATTATAGAAAACAAATCAATGTAATTAAAAAGAAGTCATTAATAAAGTTAACTTTAAACCTTTGCAATGAGACTGGAAATGAGCTAAAATTTTGTCACAAAGGTTGGGTACATAATTTAGAACAGAAGTCTGAGCTCTCGGAAGGGGACTGGGGAAGAGGGGAGGGAAGGAGATCTACTGCCTGTCCTTTGAGGTAAGACAGGCCAGGGCCAACTAGGATCTAAAAGTTCAAACCCAGAGGCATAATCTTTGAAGCTGATGCCAAGAAGCAAATGGCATCTACACCAACTTCCAAGTGTCTTAGGTTGAGAAACAGAGTTTAATGTAAGATAAAACCTTGTAGGGTTGAACCAGAGAAGCTACCCTACCCTGCCAACTTAAGAAAAAAGGAAACATGTAGGGAAGAGAAGAAGAAACTTATGAGATTGAGGATGTTATTCTGTAGGGGCTAGGATAGTATGGGAGGGAGCCTGGCTGAGATCTTCAGTACTACTAAATTCATCTATCTGTCCATCTGTCTGTCCATTAATTCATGATTAGAAGTGCACCATTTCTTTGCTTCTATTTTTTAATTATATCTCTCTCTCTCTCTCTCTCTCTCTCTCTCTCTCTCTCTCTCTCTCTCTCTCTCTCTCTCTTGTATATGGATATGTTCTGGTGGTTGAGTATGTACTGCACATGCATGCACATACCCATGGAGACCAGAGGTTGATGTTAAGTGTGTTCCTCAATTACCCCTACCCAACTCCTGGAGGAAAAAAAGGTCTCTCACAAAACTTGAATCTCATTGATTAGATAGTGCTAGCTGGCATCTGAAACTCACCTCTGTCCATGTGGTAGTTTCAATAAAAACAGCCCCATAGACCCTTAGGGAGTGGCACTATTAGAAGATGTAGTCATTTTAGAGTAGGTGTGGCCTTGTTGGAAGAAGTGTATCTCCTCTTCTGCTGCCTGTGGACCAAGACGTAAAACCAACTCTTTCTCTAGCCCAATGTCTATCTGCCAAGATGATAATGGACTAAACTTCTGAAACTGTAAGCCATCCCCAATTAGATATTTTCCTTTATAAGTGTTGCTGTGGTCATGGTCTCTTCACAGCAATAGAAACCTTTCCTAAGACTGTCCACCTCCCAAGCACTGGGATTATAGATGCATGCTGCTGCCCCAGCTCAAGTGGCTGCTCCTTATGCTCACAGAGCAAGCACTTACTGACTCAGTCATCTCTCCGTTTCCCTTGGTTAAAATTTTAAATAGTTGTCTAGGAATTCTTAAGGGATCTTTTAGCTAGTAAATCATAATAGCTAGAGGCGCTCACCCATCAAAGTCCCCCCACCCCCGCTTGACAATTACCAGGAAAAGGGGTGTGTTCGTGTTTTAGTTGGGATTACTATTGCTGTGAATAAAATACCAAGACCAAAAAAAAAAAAAAAAACTTGGGAAGGTTTCTTTTTCAGAACACAGTTCAAGAATGGGGTTGTGTGAGATTTTTGAGTGCTTATGAGAAAAGTCCAGGAAAATAAGAGTCTTGTGACCTGGTCTCTCAAAACATGGACTTGTTCTTGGAATGTGTTTTCATGCTCCTCCCAGGTGTCACAGGTAGGAGAGAATTTACTTCAGCTTTTGCCATTTATATTTCTCTATGGAAAACCATGTTTTACCACATACAGCTTGAATTCACAAGAACTATATTCAGGTGATTCTTCTTAACCATCAGAGTATAAATAGTCTGATGCTCTGAATAAAGTTGGCTATTCCATGAGACTTTAGCCCACCTAAGTTTTAAGACCCGCTCTCTCAGGTTCATGCTGCCAACTAGAGCATTTGATTTACTCAGCTTACATATTACAGTCTATTGAGAGAAGCCAAGGTAGGAATTCAAGCAGGAGAGGAACATGGAAGCAGGAGCTGATGCAGAGGCCATGGGGCAAGGGGTGCAGCTTACTGCCTTCCTCCTCATGGCTTGCTCAGCCTGCTTTCTCATAACAAGCAGGATCACCATCCCAGGATGGCACCGCCCACAATGGGCAGGCCCACCCTTCCCCATCGATCACCAATTAAGGAGATGCTCTACAGGCTTGCCTACAGCCCTCTCTTGTGGAGCCATTTTTCGCAATTGAAGTACCTTTTTCTCTAGCTTTCGTCAAGCTGACATAAAACTAGCCAGAACAGAAAAAAGTCAGGGACTTGAGGAAGTTGAGAGTGGAAAATGAAATGAAGAGACTTTCCTAGTACTTGAGGGCAGCAAAGGGAGACAACGTCCCTTCAATAGCAGTTCTGCTTCAGATTTGGAATCGTACAGTCATAAGTCAGCCCTCTGAACGCCTCTAGGTAGCAGGCAAGTTAGTCCCAGGCCAGAGAAAAACAGAGGGTAAAGGTAAAGGCTTTCCAAGTAGTACTTGTATCCCTAGTCCCTAATTACTTCATCTCTCTAGGCTTGACTACAACGCCAAAACAGGTAGAACATGTGGCTGACCATAGATTTTTTCTCTGAAAGATCCAGGTAGCTTCAGAGGGATGGGCTCCAACCATCTCCACCAGGAGGGCTTTCCAACAGAGGTTCTTGTCAGCTCAGTACTTTACTGTGTTAGGAGTGCTTGCCTGAAACTTGTGTCCAGTCACGTGGGTTTAACTGTGACCTCTGCGAAAGTGTACCATCAACTTCCATTCTCACCTGGGCTAGAAGATGGGGGTGGGGAGGATTTATATATGTTCTGTTCCATACTTGACGTCTCTGTGTTCTGCTTTGACAAATGGTTTCTACTTGGCATCTCAAAGAATTTTTCCTCTGTGTAGTTTCTCGACTCACAGCCTTTTAACATCTAAAGCGCTCTATTTATCTGGTATCAATTTAGATGGATTCTAGAATACTTCCTTCCCACTGCTATGTAAAGATAGCTTTCTACTTTTTTGATAACCACACACAATACTCAATTCACAGAACCAAAGAAATTTGGGTTGTTAAATACTTAAATGAGAGAAAGTCATTTCCTCAAACGTCTCTACCTTATGTTAGTATCTGGGGTTCTCCATCATGAGAGGTGGTTTATGTTTTCCAATTTTACAACCTGCTTGCTAGGACCCTTCCTGTTTCACAGTCTGTAGGGCAAGATAGGCAAGTGTTTCTTTCTCTGGATATAGCCTAAAAATGGAAAGATTTATGCTGGTCACAGCCTTAGGGATCAAAGGAAATGTAGCTCTGGAATCTTCTTTTTCCAGACATGGTGGTGACCCTGGAGGATGCCTGGGACTTAGAAACATGTTCAAAGGATGTAGCCAGCTGATGTGTTTTCACCTACTCCCAAGACAGAATGGGCTTGCTGGCTCTTAACCTCCAGACATAGGCACACACAAGTTTGGACAGGACTTGAATCTCCTTGGCTCTAAGGCTTGTGCTGCATTTACAAATCTGAAGATTTTTTATAACCAAAGTCTTGAATGAAGGGGGTAGACAGGTAGCCAAAAGACTTGGGAAGAGGTGATGGGGTGTCTGAATTAGAAGCATTTAGATTACAAAGCTGTCATCTGGAAGGACCAGACCTGGAGAAGAGTAGACAATTCAATTTGCTTAGCAACTTAGAAAACTACTGCATAGCTCTGTGTTTTCCTTTCGAGAATGGGAAGGAGATGTTCTTTCTGCCTGAAAGAACAGAATGATGTGGGGGCCAAATCCACAGGGGATTTACCTACTTCATTTCATTTAGTGCTTTCTGTGATTCAACCAAGAGATGCTGCCTCTGAATTCTTAGAAGAGGGGGCTCAAAGCAACCCCACACCATGGAATCTAGCACAGATTTATTGTTCAGGCAGAAGTCTAGTGCGGATGCATTAGGTTGGATCGCTGTTCTGGTACCATCTTTAGGCTGGGGATGGAGATGCTCATGAACAAGGAGATTTATGTGGCATGGTTATGATGCAGCATCGTGTGTAACATATCTTCCTGGGTGGACTTTGATGCCAGGTACCCACCAGATTCAATGGTATGTTAGAAACAAACATAGTCATATGTCTAAAAGCTGAATCCTGGCAAGCTGGCAAGAGGGCAAATATTTATTATTGGTTGTCTGCTTCCTTTCAAAAATGCCTAGGGCAGAGCATGTAAGGCATGCCGTCAAGGTCTCACACAGCTGTTAATAACATAGCATGGGCTGGAGATCAGGTTCATCTGGGCCCAGATCCTGAGGCCTCCACCCTCCTCCACGGCTCTACAAGCCAACCCACATGTTGGGAAGGGGACATATGCTTTTGTAGATACCTAATCGCCCAAAGCACGTCTGCATGCTGGAACAGGACATTTCACTTCAAAGGCCTGTTAGAGAAGCTCAGGGACAGATGCAGGTGAACCCTAGGTACTGCATCTGCAGGGCAGGCACCAGGAGGGATTCCTTTCAAAGGGTAGAGGCACAGTTGGCTTTGTTTCCTTCACTGTGTTTTGTTTTCTCTGAAGTTTGTCTCCTCTTCATATTTACCCATACCACTTAGACCTGTGGGTGTGCTGCCTCTCTCTCTTTTCATCTGGGTAGAGCAGAATGCTTCCGGGGGTAGCGCTTAGCTCCTTGAAGTTTGATTCTAGATAATTAAAGGCTTAATTCCAGCTCCGGTTTGGCTGGACATAACCCCAGCTTTTCAGCATACCTGGGATTTAAAAAAACCCTTTCTCTCAAAGATACCATTTCCCACTTATCTCAGATTCAAAGAGTCACTCAGATGACATCCTTCCTGGGTCAGAGAGGGATGTTCCTCCACTCCCCTAGGAGTGTCAATTCTCAATCCAAGGTCAGGCTGGAAACTTGGGGTTTAATAGTAACCTTTGCCCTTGTTCTAAGCCCTTCATTTTCCGGAGGAAAATCTCTGCTAGATTTGTTAAAAGATACCTAATGAAGCCAAAGAGGTTGTCCATAAAATGAGAGTGATAAATGTTAGATTTGTGCAGAAGAAAGTAGGCAGCTGTGAATGTTTTCAGGCTGGTACTCACGAGGTGTGATTAAGGCCACTGCATGGAACATCTTGGAAGGATTGAAGGAAAAGACAGTAAAGCTCTCTGTCTCTGTGTCTCTGTCTCTGTCTCTCTCTCTCTCTCCCTCCTATAAACACAGAATTCTACATTTCTCAAAAACATCCTTTCATATTGCAGGCAAAGGATTTTCAAAGAAAAGCTCAAATGAGAAAAGGTTTGCAAGCACATAGATCCCAGGAAATGCTAAAGGAAGAACTTTGCACTCCAGGGCTGACGTAAGATAAGAATTTCAGATCCCACAGAAGTGGTGACCTGGGAAACAGCAGTCCAGCTGTGCGGAGCAGGGCAAAGGTCTAGGTTATTTTAATATCTTCCTCTAAGTTTCTTTATTATACATGAAACTAAACCAGAAAAAAAAGTGTTGTAGAGTTTCAAGGACATGTAATATAGAATATTATAGGTCATAAAAGAAAGAGCAGGGGGGCTACAGGATCTCACAATTTATTTATGTATCACACTGAGTGATATAGTGTTTTCATAAACTATGAATGGTGAAAAAATTAAGTATTATAATATCTAGAATAATCATTAAAATATGGTATAAAGCCAGGTATGATGACACACATCATTCCAACACTTGAGAAGTTGAGGAAGGAAGGCTTGAGGTCAGCCTGGGCTACTTAGTGAGACCTTAAAAACATAGGGAGCCCAAAGACTAAGGACAGTAGTTGTATTTCAGTGGCAACAAGATACACAGGGCCCTTGGCTCAATTCCTGATACTAGAAACAAGAAATAGTTCAGAGAGGTATGATAAAATGTCAGTATGAAAATTAAAACTAAAATGTTGTACTGGAAAGGAAGGCAGGCAAGGAGGAAGAGAAAGGGAGGGACTAGAGAGGAAATAGAAAAACTCTAAACAATAGACTCAAATTTAACTATAATAATAATTCTGTGAAAATGGACAACGGATAATTCAAATGATAATGGACTAAACAGTCCAACCATGAGCTAGAAATTGTCAGAATGAGTTAAAAATCTATGAACCAACTATATCCTGTCTGTAAAAAGTACATTATAAACATAAAGCCTTAAGTTGGCTGAAGATAAAGAAATAGTAGCTATACTGGTATCAGATAAAACAGATTTTTGTATTACAACAAACAGTTACCAGAGAGAATGAGAGGAAATTTAGAATGATGAAATTTTCAGGTCTTTAGGGGCAAAAAATAATCGCAGCTGTGAACACATACTATAAGAACTTCCAAATACAGGAGGTGTAAGTTGACAGACTGAAAGGAGAAAAGATGAAGTTTGAAGCCACAGGTGGATCTTAATAGCAGAGGTCTGAGCACACTACCAACTCTCCTGAGTTAAATAGTATTTACTGAGAAGTGTACACACAGCGGAAAAATTAGGATATTCAAGTTCACACATAAACCTACCCAAATAGGCCACAGGATGGATTACTAATAAATAGATCTTAATAACTATGTATTTATTTATAAAACTCTTCTTATCTGTTCTGGAATGAAATTACTCCCAATTAGGAGTAACTACGAAGACCAAAACCAAAAAAAATTCAAGCCTTAAAGTCCACAGTTATATTCATATCCAGCATTGAATGTCTTACTGTTTTCTGCTTAAAGCCATTGAGAAGACAATATATCCAGTATTTCATTTGCATTCAACATTAAACTAAGGTCTCAGTCAATCCAATAGTGCCAGAAAAGAAAAAAATCCACATATATTAAAAAGAAAAACTGTCTCTATCTGCAGATGGTATAAAAATATATAGTCAGAATTCTAAAGAATCTACCAAATTCTAATAATTAACCATTAAGTTTAACAAGATCATTTAGGTCTCAAGGTATATTTTTCCATATTCTAGCAATGAACAATAAGAAAATGAAATTTCAAAATTCCACTTACCACAATATTGAACTAATTTACTTTTTGTGGCTGCGAAAAGACATTGACCAAAAGCAGTTGGTTTTTGGTTTGCAGTTTACAGTCCATCGTCGAGGGGAAACTGAGGCAGGAGCTGGAGGCAGGAACTGCAGCAGAAGCCATGAGGAAGTATTTAGTGGTTTGCTTTCAGGTTCATGTTCAGCTTCCTTTGTTTCTTATTCTTTCAGGCCCACCTTCGGAGGGCAGGGTGTCACTGCCCACAGTGGGCTGGGCCCTCTCCCATCACCCAATAATCAAGTAAATGCCCCGGAGACATATTCACAGCCCAATCTGATGGAGGCATTTTTTTCAATTGAGATTCCTCCTCCAGGTGACTCTGGTTTGGGTCAAGTTGATAAAAGCCATCCATCAGATGTATCAAACAAGTATCAAAAAGTATCAGACTTTAAGAATGAAGTTGATCATTTGAGAACTACAAGTTGCTGCAAAGGGCAATCAAGGAAGTCCCTGACAGAGAGCTGCATCATGTTCAAGGAACGGAAGACTGGGTATCCTTAAGGTAATCATGGGGGCAGAGCCCAGCTGAGGCAGGAGAGTCCTCAGACAAGAGATGAGGCTGGTAAGGGAGCCAGTGTTTCCATACTTGCTTTGTGCTGGATTCAAACTCACAGATGGTCAGCAAGTGCTCCACCGACGAGCTCTCCAGCCTTCCAGTAAATATTTAGGCTGCGAATTAAGAGTTTCTCCAAGGAATCAGAAGTCAGCCACCGCCAGGCGATGGTGGCGCATGCCTTTAATCCCAGCACTTGGGAGGCAGGCAGATTTCTGAGTTCGAGGCCATCCTGGTCTACAGAGTGAGTTCCAGGACAGCCAGGGCTATACAGAGAAAACCTGTCTCAAAAAAACAAAAACAAACAAACAAACAAAAAAAGGCAGCCAGCTTCTTGTAAATAATGGCTCTAAAGAGTTTTAGATCCCACATCCCCCCCTAAAACCCTGAAATATAACCAAATCCCAGATGACAGCCAACGGGAAGAGAACTGGTAGAGTAGGATCCAGCCTTCCCCGGCCTGTGCTGCTCACAGCAGCCGATTGTATCACAGGACTAGAGGCAGGAGCTGATTCACCATGTGTCCAAAGGCAGATGCAGAGCTCCGAGACTGCAACAGGGGAGGAAAGTGGAGTAAATCTGTTCCACGCGCTGAGGCCTCAGAAGTTACACAGGAGATGACAGCCTGGTGGGCTGAAGGAAAAGATCCTCAGAGCAGGTCGGGAAGGAAGCAACGGCTTTCCGGCTCTTTTCTTAAAAAATTATTTTATTTATTTCCATCCCAAATGTTGTCCACTTCACAGTCCCCTCTCCCAGAGTTCTTTATCCTATTCTTCCTCCCGTTAGCCTCTGAGAGGGTACTTCCAGGGCCACCCCGACCTCATCCTTTTTCCCTGGGGCACCAAGTCTACACGATTAGGCGCATCCTCTCCCACTGAGGCCAGAGAAGGCATTTCTCTGCTACCAACTGGCTGGGGAATCTGGAACCAACCTGTATATGCTCTTTGGTTGGTAGTTTAGTCCCTGGGAGCTCTGTGTGGTCAGGTTAGTTGATATTGTTGGTCTTCCTATAGGGTTGCCATCCCCTTCAGCTCCTTCAATCCTTCCCCTAACTTCCATAGGGGTCCCTGACCTCAGTCCAATGGTTGGCTGTATCTGCATCTGTCTCAGTCAGCTGCTGGTAGAGCCTCAGAGGACAGCTGTGCTAGGCTCCTGCCTGCAAGCACAACATAGCATCGGTAATAGTGTCAGGGTTGGTGCTTTCGAGATCTTTTACTTTACTTTTAAGATGGTTTTATAACACAAGAGAATTTCAGCGGGCTTCATTTCACTCATGAATTCCAGAAAGAGAATGAATGTGCAGAATTTCATACAGATAGAAACTTCCAGGAAGCTGACATGATGAACAGTAGCTGTAGTGATAGTTTTATTATAGAGACTGACCCACCGGTGGAAACTGCAATCAGTCCTATAGGTAAGTTGACAACAGTCTCCGTGCTGTGTGCCGTATAATCTGAGGACTTTCAGGGGCTTGTGTGGGTAATGTGCTTCCATGGGAATAAAAAGATGAAGAGGAAAGGAAAGAAAGCAGTAACCTCTACAAGCTGGCACGAAACACAAGGAGATTGGGAATTAAAGCTTGGAACCACTTCTGCGATATCAATTTGACTTGCTGGAGAGTGGGGCATAAATCGTAACTCAGTACAGGGCTGATTAGGAAATATGGCACAGCCCTATCAATTTAAGGATTCAAACAGGTGCCGCCAAGGTTTTCTTCTTACCTTGGCTCTTTGATAGACAAGAAAATTCACACTATCGTAAGAATTTTCTCTTGTTATTATTTCTGACTTTTAAAGTAAATGCTGGTGCCCTGGATGAAACGCACAGAACAGGTCTAAGCAGGATCGTTGTGAGGGTGGGCAGAAGTCTGGTAGGATGTTGTTGCTTATGTTTGTAAAAGAGATCGTGGTGGTCAAAGATGGAAACATTATAAAGTATTGTGGGACTAGGCATGGAGGTCTGTGCCTATAATCTCAATAGCCAGGGTCATATTAAACTATAAAGTGAGTTCCAGGGCCACTTGAGCCATTGTATCATAGGAAACAAAATTACCGTGGGGAGGGAAGTGGGCTGTGGTGGTTTACATCTACAATCTGTAAGTTTATTTTTTTCCAAAGCTGTTTTTAATGAGGGTTCTTAAATGCTTTAACCTCCATTTTAGCCCACCACCCACCAGAGGTAGTAGGAAGGAAAGGATACTGGGAAAATGGATCTGTTTAGAAAGGTTCTTTGGAGCAACTTCTGTCAGTGTTGTCTAGAAATTGGAAGTTCAGTTCACAGGTCAGCAACGGCAGCTCAATCCAGTAACAAACATCTCATGGGTACACCAGCAGTCGAGTTTGGTAGAGTCGGGACAGCAAACACAAGCCAGTAGTCGTGGCATTATCCAGGCCTCAACTGTGGCACAAGTCATCAGGTGGGACCCAGAGGAAGTTCCCAGCTGTGCCTCTCTCAGGGAAGTGAATATCGGTGAAGACTTGAGACCCACAAGTGTTGCACAGCTTGATCTTTAAGCAAGCCAAGCTCAGCCACTGTCACTGTCCATCAAGTCCTTTGTATTCTCTCTCCAAACATCACGTGTCTTTCCAGGTCTTGCCTCAGCACATGTGTATCTGTCTCAGCTGACATCACTCTGCCAAGCAGTCTGAGTCCACAGAAGCAGCAAGAAACTCCAGCACACCACCAGAAGTTTTTTTTTGGTGCATTTCTCTCTATGGCATTCTGACAAATTCAGCTCAACTACACAATGCAAGGCAGACCAATACATGTGTGTTGTTAGCCAAGAATCCTTCATCTCGTGTCCTTTCACATGTTTGCTTTAGCAGAACATCCTTTCACCTATGTCTGCTTCAGCTAAATGTTCCTTCATGAGTCTGCCTTAGCCTTTCGTCTGTATCCACTTCAGGAAAACACTCCTTGACATGTTTGCTTTAGCAAAACACCATCCAATGTTACTGACTTTTTTCAAAGAACCCTTAAGTTTCTACTTCAGCAATTCCAGCATTTGGGAGGATTATGCAAAAGGATTCTTGTGAGTTCAAAGTCAGCATACATAGGCTACATAGTAAATGCCAGGACAGGTGAGACCCTGTCAAAAACAGATGACAGAAAGGGTTGTAGGGTGTGGCACAGAGAATGAAGATGGGCACCAGGGTGTGTGAGTTGTGTGAGGTAACTCACAGGGGAAGGTGCGGGTGCAGGGGGATCACACGTGTGGTTGGGAAACCTCTGTGTCTTAATGGGTCTCAGTGGGCCTACTGATACCTGGTTCATCTTCCTTGCTATGGAAATTTACACATCTAATTCCAATCTAATTTCAGGGAGAAACCTATGGCCAGTGTCCCCTGGTACAATGGTCTGGAAAATACTGTTTCATTAAAAACAAAAGACCAAAGCCTAAGTAGTAGATAAGTGAGGTGGCTCAGAGGTCCCCACTGCTAGACCTCAGGACCCGAGTTCAGTCCTTGGATGCACATGGTGGAAGAAGAGAATCAACTCTCATAACTTGTACTCTGATCTCCACGTGCACACTGTGGCATGTGTACCTCCCCCATGATAAATAAGTAAACAAACAAAACATAACTAAATAAGAATATGACCTCTCAAACAAAACCAACAAGTAATGGTCTTCCACAAAACTGAATTGGAGGTGGAAGGCTTCCCCTTTATAAGACAGAGTTTATACCTCTTCTTAGAATATAGTTCCCATTTTCATCCCCCATTTTGCTACAAAAAAGTATCTTCCGGTGAGTTCTCATGAATAAATCTTCAACAAATCAGAATCACACTATACATAGAAAGAAGAAAAGCAAAAGATTAGGTTTTTGGAAGAAAGACAGAGCCCTGCTTAAATTGGGATTAGATTGTCTGTGGATGATAGACCAGTCTGAAACTCAAAGCAAGCCTATTTTCTCTTGCTCACAAGTTTCTAATTGGGTATTCCAGAGCCGAGCTGGGTCCTCCACCCTTCAAATGCTATAGAGATACCTGGCTTTGTGGAGCTCTGTACTTTCCTCTCTCTAGGCTGTGGATGAAAATGATAGCCAGAGCTCCAGTTTTCACCTCAGACTTCAGAGAGAAGCATGAAAGAAGAATCCAGAAATAAGAGTGTGCATAGGATATCGTTTAGGAAAAATTCCTGGAGACACCCCTATACATTTTATTAGTCACAAATGATATTAGTCATATGATATTCTTGTTTATAAGAAGTTCTGAGAAAACCTTTGTTCTGAATGGACACACACCAGCAAACTGTATACTTCTGTCATTAAGGAAGAGGGGGAGACCAATTTGGGAGGGCTAGTTGGCATAACTCTGAACTGAATGTCTCATTAAAACACATTCTTAGATTGCAGAGTTAAATGTGTATGTGTTATAGCCAATACTGTTCTCTTCCATGTATACCACCTCTCTCATGTTCGCTTACATTAAGGCCTGGCTTACTTAGTCAACCAAGTTTGGCTGATAGGGTTTGCACAGAAGGCACTTGTGTCTCAGATAGATGTGTGTCACAGAAAGGGTATGTGTCACAGAAGGGATATGTGTCACAGAAAATATTTGTGTCATAGGAAAGACGTGTGTCACAGAAAGGGTTTGTGTCACAGAAGGGATTGTGTCACAGAAGGGGTGTGAGTCACAGAAGGGATGTGTTTCTCAGAATGGACATGTGTTGTGGAAGGGGTGTGTGTCACAGTATGCACCGGCTCTAGAGAGCTTCCCTGTTTCCTTCCTTGCTGGATGATCAGAGCAGAATGTGCCCATTGAAAACTGAGAGCCATGTAGCAAAGTCTCAGAGCCAGCATTAGCTGATTGCAGCAGCAATTCCATTCCATATGTATCGCACGTGTCAAACGTGAATGGTCACTGTGAGTCACTAGCCATTTGATTGGGCTTCTGAATTTTCGTTGCTCTACCCTAAGATAAGATGTGATAACTACTGTGACATAACTTCACAAAGGTTCTGCCTCACCAATATACAGTTAGGAACATTAGTAAGAATGTGCCCTTTAATGGGCTGAGCAGGGGGTGAACATTCTGTTAGGTAGAAGAAGAAATCTATGCACTAGTTTGCAAGCTGGCATCAGAGCAATAATCTGAGCTTTCTCTCAATACTGCATACTTACAGTTCTGTACATCCCGGGATCACTGTTAGTTACTCTAGGCCCCCAAATCATCAACAATATGGCCCATGATCCTATCCAACCAGCACGTGTTTTACAGATTGTCAATGGAACACAGTCATGGCGCCTCTCACATATCATCTATGGTGTTTCTATCCTGCCACAGGAGATGCAACAGAGACTGGGGTGCCCTCCCGTTCCATACATATTTCATGTCTGAGATGTGAATGGACACTGTATGAGTCACTATTCATCCATGAGGGCTTCTGATTTTGTGTTACTCTATCCTAAGAAAGAACATGTGATAAATATGGTCCCATAACTTCCAGAAAGGTTCTGTAGCACATGTTTAAGTGCAAACATGCATGACTCTTACCACTTAAATATGTGTTATTTGACTTTTTAAAAGTTTTCCATTATTGGGGGCTGGGAAGATTGCTTAGTGGGTAAAGTGCTTGCCTTGCAAGTGTTAGTACCTGAGTTCAGATCCTTAGCATTCACACACAAGCCAAGCATTGCAGTGCATATCAGCAATCTGAGAGCCAGGGAGATGTACTATTGAGCCAGTGTAGACAATTGGTAAGCTCCAGGCTCAGAAAGAGACCCGTTTCTAATAGAAAGATAAGGTAGATACTGATAGAAGACACCAAACCTCTGACCTTCACACATACATGTGCATCATGTGTGAACACACGTACACATGCACACATGAATACACGCACATGCATGGATTCACACACACACGCACACACATTTGTCAGCCTGCACTAGGTCTGGACTTGTTTAAGTTTCTTTCTTTCCTTTTATTCACCTTTCTTCCTTCCCTCTTTTCTCCATTTCCATTTGAGACAGTTTCATGTGCCTCAGGTTACCCTCAGGTTCACTAAGCACTTGCAGATGACGCTGGACATCTGTCCTTCCTGCCTCCAAGGTCTGGCACTGGATCCCTTTGGAAGACATTTTAATGGATTCACTTTATGTAATTTGTTGACTTTTTTTGTCATAAGAAGTCATGCTATTTCCCTATAATCCCGTTGATATCTGTAGAACCTGTAAAAGCGGTAGCTTTTATTTCTGTTACTTTGTTGCTTCTCATTTTTTTCTTTGGTAATTTTTATAAGTTTCGATCATTTAAAGGGTAGGATCTGCAGAGATGGCTCAGAGTTAGTTAAGAGCACTGGCTGCTCTTCCAGAGGACTCTGGTTCAATTCCCAGCACCCACATTGGCATCTCACAACTGTCGGGAACTCCAGTTCCAAGGGATCTGACACCCTCACACAGATATGCATGCAAGCAAAACACCGATCGATGCACATAAAAAGAAAAAGGAATCATAAAAAAACAAAAAACAGAAAGAAAGAAAGAAAGAAAGAAAGAAAGAAAGAAAGAAAGAAAGAAAAGAGAAGAAAGGAAGGAAGGAAGGAAAGGAAATCTTTTAAAAAGGGGAGGAGAATTAGAAAGATGTATGGCTCCCTGGAGTAGCTGAAGAAACAGGAAATTGCTGACTAGGACTAGCCCTAGCCAGTTACATACATGGAGCAGCCTTGGGAGCAGTCATGGCTCTAGCTTGCCCTGCTCAGGGGTGGAGGGCAAGAGGCACCAGTTTGGCCCAGATTTACCTGGTGAGCTAGCTGCAGGGTGGTTGGCACCAAGGACCGGAAGGTGTGTGGCTCTCTGGGGCTCCTTCAGAAACATGCCTAAATAGGGCCAGTCCTAGGTCTGCCAGCCAGTACCTATCTGGAGGTGCTGCAGCTGCAGCCCATGCTGCTTGCACTGCAGGACTGAGAGTGCAGAGCTTGCAAGCTATAAGCACAAAGGTCTGAGCCTGGTGAGCCTTGGGGTGGAAGATATCGAAGGCAGGGAGGGGGGTAGCAGCCAGGAGCTCTCACAGAACCTGCCTCCAGAAGCACTGCCTTGTTACAGCATCTCACTAACCCTGGGCAGGATATCTGAGAAGGGTTTCAGTGATGGTTCAGTAATTATAGCGTGTCATAAACCTTGAACTGGACTGATGACTCACTGCCCTGATTATTTGCATGCAAAGTTGTATGGGGGAAATAGTATATGACAGACTACACCTTCCAATGCCACTATAACAGATGAATATTCAATGGTGAGGTGGAAAAGAGGAACGGAGGCCTGAGTGAGCAGTGGAGAGAGGGAGAAGTTGAGACTGTATCGCCGTGAGAGGTATGACAGAAGCCTGTGATAAACAGGGTGGTGTGTAGCAGTCTAGAGTCTGTACTCACCTCAGCCCCAGAAAATACTGCTCAGCCCCACGTCTGCTCAGGTTCTGAGCAACTACAGGATATCCAAGATGAATAATTGTTCATTTTCTAGACTGGACCACCTCAAATGACTACTATGGCCAGTGCTGTTCCTGGGGTCCACTTTGGTAGCCATAGTCCTCTGCCCTAGGTTGTTTTAAAGCTGGAGGTTACTGTTCATGGACCTACAGTAGCCAGGGCCATGTTGCCTCTGGCCTGAGTTACCATCAAAGGCCAAATGGATATTCTTGGTCTTGGTCGCCACCTGAGGCCATCTTGATATTTGTGAGCCATATTTCCTACAGGGACCATGTCTGGGTTTGTGGTCCCACTACAGCTGGAGTCTGTGTTGATGTCTGTGGCCCGTGTTACCACCAAGGACCATGTGGATGTCTGTAGAGTGTGGTGTGGCCTGAAGCCATATTGATGTCTGTGGACCAAGCTGCCACTGAGGGTTATGATGGCGTCTGGGCTGTGCAGTGGCAGAGGGCCATGTTGATTGATGTCTGTGGTCTGTACTGCCACAGGAGACCATACTGAGGTCCATGGTATACTGTGGTCACTGTTGTCAAAAACCATGAGGGAAGTCCATGCTCCATGCTCCTGCTGACTGTAAAGGGCAAGAAAGCTACTCTTGCAGTGATGTTGATGACTGCAAACACGGCATTGAGAAAGAGGGACAGGGAAGGTTTTTGTGACCAACACTACCCTACACCAAAAGTAACAGCCTTAACCTAAAACCACCAAAGAGAACTGTTAAAAACTGTAATAGGGATGCTGAAGTATAGCTCCCCACAATTGATGGCTTCTAGTGGGAGTATGGTTGGGAAGGACTCAATTGTGTTTAACAGGTTGGCTGCCAAGAGTTTGACTGTGCTCCAGTGACTATATGGGCAACAGAAATTTCACTTGATTTTTATTGTTTTATTTTGGAGGGGGCAGGTAGGGCAGGGAGGTTCCAATGCCGTGGTGGTGGAGAGTGTGGCAGATCTGGGATGACTAGGAAGTGAGTGTGCTTGGGGTTCATGATGTCCTAAACAATCAATAAAATTATTAGGAGTTCAAAACCCAGATTTGGAAGCTGTCAAGGTGGCTCAGTGGGTAAAGGGTAAAACATTTCCTGTGCAAACATGAAAATGTACAGCAAGGATGGTGTCAAGTGCCTGTGAACCCAGCACAGGGATACACAGACGGAGGCTCCCTCGACACACTGGCCAAACAATCTACATGACTGTTGAGCTTCAGGTTCAAGAGAGAGAGCCTGTCTCAACAAACAAGGTAGAAAGCAATTGAGAAAGAATGGGGCATTAGCTCAGGTCTCCCCATGTGCATGCACAGGCATAGGCACCGGCACACACATGTGCACATGTGTACAACACACACACACACATACACACCGAACTTGCAATTAAATTTCCCTCAACGTTTTTCTGTTTTATTCTTTTTAATTTCTTTTACTTTGAATTTAATTTAGCCTTTTCAGGGTGAAAGCTTAGGTTATTTCTGATATACCTGTATTCTTTCCTAATAAAAAGTACTTAAAGCTATAAATTTCCCTCAGGCCACACCTTTGGTTATATATCATATTGTTTGGTATATTGTGTGATTGGTATCATTTACTTAAAAAGGTTTTTCCTAACTTTTCTTGGAAGCTTGCTTGTTTTTAATCTTCAGTATATTCATTAGAATGTTGTTTCATTTCTAAATATTTGAGGCTTGCTCATTAACTGTGATTTAAATTGCTTTGTGTCAAAATCTGTCAGCAGTTTCTCAGAGACCATATCACCGTTAATCTTGTAGGACATTCGGCGAAGACTAGATTGGATGTCATTCAGGAGAGGATGTGATCGTCCATAAGTTAGGTTGGTAAAGTTAGCTGAGGTCTTCCACTCTACTTTGGAGCCCCATCTCATGATGTGAATGAGAATAAGCACCCAAGGGTGGGTTGGCCCACCAGGTAATGTTTGCTCCCAGCACAGCATAAAGACCAAGCACGTGGCAAACTCTCATCTGAAGACCCTAGGATAGACCTTTGACAGTTTGATGAAACTGCTTTGCCCCACAAGAACAGCAAAACAAACTCAGTTCTCTTTTGACCATTTCTAGTCCTGGTGCAGAATCAAAAGAAGTGTTAAGGCCTAGGTAACTATTACCTGACTAGCCTGCCATTTTGTGTTGTTATTAATATTATAAGGAAACTTTCTCATATGTTGTTTCTGCTGTTACCAGAAATCTTTCTCATGCCCAAGGTGATTCCATATTCTGTTATAATCTGTTCCCTTGGAAACCAATTACAATAGAAGTCAGTAGAACCTGAACCAACCACCCAGCAGCATTTCCTGCACCTATGTATAAGCTTTTATGGTATTTGCCTTTTATGGTGTTTGCCCCTGGGATGGACCCCAACATAAGAGAGACAGCTGTATCAATATAAAAAACTATTTGGAATAAGACTTCCATTTTGAGTAGTGGTCTAGTAAAGTTTAAGTTCCCAAGACCGCCCTGGGAACTGACATCCTACTTGGCAGAAAGAAACATGTACGTGGGTAACTAACATATTGGTTGGCAAGTTAAGACATGAATGTTAGACAAGTCCTATCCTGGTAGACAAGTTAACACATAAGTATTAGTTAAGGTAAGTTCCCTGCCACAGTTGAATACCCCAACCAATGGGAACAGAATAAGTGTATAACAAAAACATGTTCTTAAGGAAACCCTCCTATTCCTAAATCTTGATTGGTGGAATAACTTGGCACAGATGTTTGTAGATCTCAGGCTTAAAAAGGCCTGTAGGACCTTAACTTGGGGTCATGGTTCAGTTCCTGAATCTGATCAACCGGTCCTGGCATATGCTCAATAAACTATCCCTGTCTGGCTGAGATCAGTGTTCATGCAGTTTGTGAGGCAATTCCTGGACTCGGATTGGAAGGGAACAGTAGTCCAGGATGATACAGCCATGAGTGTCTGGCCCTTTGAATTTTTAGTTTTATCTGGATTTGCCTCAGGCTAAGAGCAAACTGCTAATGAGGAATTTAGGAAACACAGACGAGCACACTGAAATTCAAACACATTTTAGCAGGTGTGTTCCCTGACAAACACTTCAGAGAAGCTGAACCCATCACTTTGCCAGGCTCCTCCTGGTGGGTCATTCTTGACTGGATTATAGGTTGATCAACACAAAGCACCATTTGGCCTCCTCAGTATCTCTCTCTGACAGCATTGAATGAACACCGCATATATTTGGACCTCGGTTGGGGACAATTTAGATGAGGTCCAACTCACATTGATCCTAATCCTGAGGAGATGTTAGTCTCTAGTATACCTATGGATGTAGTGCAACACAAAGTTCATGACCACGGTAGAGGGAAGGACCCAAGGCATTCTGAAGCCTAATGTCTTCCTCATTAGTCTAGCTCATTCTCTGGGTGTAACTTGGTCGGAATGCTCCTGCCCTGGCTTTCTCTGGATCTGAATCTCAGCCATACCTGACACCTCACAGCACTTGGGCACTGTAAACCAAAGCAAACAATGAAACCCCATCCCCCCACCCCAACAACTAATCTCTTTATAAATCATCCAGATTGCCACAGATTTCTAGTTGTTTGGAAAGCCAGGAAATCCAGAGGGAACAGAAGTTTCTATTCTTAAAAATGAAGTGATCATTTGTTGTGTCACACTTTTGGTTAGATATATTTATTAGAAATATTATTTGTGATCTCATTGAGAAAGTGTTCTGTGGTAGCTAATTTTTTTCAGTGATCCTAAATGCACACAGTACTTCATCAGTGCTGACACATTGTTTCTTACATCTGGTGCCTTAGTCCCTGAAATTCTAAGGTAATTGACATTAACAACAAAACAAGTTGATAGAACTACTGGTTCACACCATGAACGCTGAATGAACTGTACCAGAATTTCCCGTCTTCTAACTGTTGACTTAAGTATCATATTTCCAATACTTCTGTTTCCTAATTTACTGATTTACAGGGTTCATTCAAACAAACTGAGTGCCAGGCAGGGCGGCACTGTGGCTGGCTGTGCGATAGCGCTTCACACACATAAAAACAGCCACTCTAGGGACACGAGATCAATAACGAATAAACTGAACATCCAAGTACTGCTTTTGAGAGTGACAAATGTTCTATGGAACGTGAAGTCACATGATCTAGCGCGTCGTTCCTGAGATCTGACTAGGAACCCAGCATTCCTGGTGAAAGAACAGAAAGAAGCATTCCTGGGGCAGGATGCATTGGATGCTATCAAGCCTTCAGCTGAGTGGATTCATTCATTTAACTTTGAGGAGCTACTGAGGGGCTCCAGCCTGTTCTGGGGCCTGACATACTTCCGAAGATATAAAGGACTAACAACCTTGCAGTTTCCCAGCCTTCTACTAAGAATGACTGTGGTCATCCCTGCCTCCCCACCTGGTTATTCTGGCTCCTCGGGGGAACATCTCTCCGTCTCTTTGGCTCGGTTGCTACACATTTTCCTCCCTGCTTTCCAAGGAGGGCTCTGTATATGCGGGTTCACGCCTGGCACTGGCTGACTGCCAGTTTGCTCGGTTCACTGCACCCTCAGCCACATTCTCCATTTAATGTTCTCACTGTTCCCTCAAAAATCTATCATTATTGCCAGTTTAATTGATTTTGACCTACATGGTTAAATGCTGGCAACCTAAGGGAGTCAGAGACTAGACCTTACAAACTGGGGAAGGGATGGGCATTGCCATCCATCGATTTATACCTTCTGTGTTCAAGGCTTCTGATGTTCTGCTATAAGAACTCTGGACATGGGACAGATCTAGAAACTGTTGAGATTTTCAGAGTTTCCAGGCTGATTCCTTTGCAAGGGTTTCAGTTGGCTCAGTTGTCATGGTTGCTTGATGCCCAGACTGTACTTCTGAAATTTTTCAAATAAAATATCAAGTCATTCCTGAGAATTCCAAGATTGGCACAGTTTACTCTTTTATCATTGTAAGACTGGGCCTTTTCCTGTCTCTTCGCCCTGGAAAACTTGGTGAAAAGAAGATGCACTGTTTTTTCAGAGCCCCTTTACGTGAGGTCAGACTTCTCTTTTAAAAGTATTTTTGGACTCCACTTTCCTCAGTCTATCACTTCCTTCTTCCCTCACCAGGTCCACAACATTGGATTCCAAACCTCCCTTCATTCCGTTCTCCAGTCAGGAGCCAGAATAAACCCTCACAGGGCAAGCTGGATATGCTCCCTGTATTCCATGATACAAACAAAGCATATCTCCCTGTGATTCCCAGCATGCCTTGCCTCTCCAGCCACCTTTTCAGAGTGATTTCCTTGCTACGTCAACCCGAGTGACTCTGTTGACATCCCTGAGTCATAGTTTGTTTGTTTGTTCGGTTGTTTGTGTACTCTGACAGGAAGATTAACAGAGAAGATAATCTATACAAAGGCCTGCACAGGCATGGGTCTGAGAGAATGTGGGACCTAAGGAGGAGAGGTTGGAGATTGTCTTAGTCAGGGTTTTACTGCTGTGAACAGACACCATGACCAAGGCAACTCTTATAAGGACAACATTTAATTGGAGCTGGATTACAGGTTCAGAGATTCAGTCCATTGCCATCAAGGTGGGAACAGGGCACCATCCTGGCGGGCATGGTGCTGGAGGAGCTGAGAGTTCTACGTCTTTGTTTGGAGGCTGCTAACAGAATACTGACTTCCAGGAAGCTAGGATGAAGATCTTACAGCCCACACCTACAGTGGCACACCTAGTCCAACAGGGCCACACCTTCTAATCATGCTACTCTTTGGGCTGAGCATATACAAACCGTCACAGAGATTGTCATAGCAATCCTCAGTCTGTCTTCAGCTTCTTGCCATTCCTTGCCTTAGCAGCCATTCCTCCAGATGTGCAGTTGCTGATCACACAACTCTTGATCACATGGCTTCGACCCCTGGGATTTGCTTCCAGCTAGATCTGGAAAATTCTTAGCAATAGTTTTGTCTTCCTTGAAAAGTCTAAGAGAAGCCCCAGTCCTGGCCCTCACCTCAGTGTTTCCCAATAGGCAGCAGCAGCAGCAGCAGCCCAAGCTGCCAGCTGCTTGCTCCTGAGGAGGATGGCTTAGGTATGGTTATTACTATGAAGACACAGCGAGACCATGGCAACTCTTATAAAGCACTAAATTGTTACTGACCTACAGTTCTGAGGTTTAGTCTATTATCATGGTGGGAAGCATGGCAGCCTACAGGCTAACACGGTGTTGGAGAAGGAGCAGAGAGTTCTACATCTGGATCCTCAGGCAATAGAAAGAAAGAGTAACAATGGGCCTGACTTGAGTTTCTGAAACCCCCAAGTCCCCAAGTCCAGTGACACACTTGCTCCATCAAGGCCACACCCACTCAAACAAGGTCACACCTCCTAATAATGCCAAACCACCACAGAAGGAGTGTGAAGAGAGCAAGCATAAGACTTAGGTCATGACCTTGGTGCACCAGCCCACGGTTTATGAGCTTCCTCCTCATTGGTCTTCTCCCTCCAAATGACCTGAGATGCCCTCTCAGGCACAACTCTTGGCCTTGTGGCTTTGCAGTCATGCTGATATTAGGGAATCATTTATTATTTATTGCCATGTCCAGTTGCCTTGAACCATTGATGAGTTGCCAAGCAGTTGAGGCTCTGATTTACAGATGGTGAGGTCTGAGCTCCTGATAAAGATTGACCCTTCTGAGCTCCTGTGGACAATGTTTTGTTCTGGCATCTTGCAGTCTAGTTATTTCTTTCTTCATTTCTTCAGTGAGGGCCAACCAGCTCAACACCTTAAAGGGGCAATAATCAAACAGCACCTTTATGAGGCCCAACTGGCCAAGTGACTGCTCTCTACAAGCAGCCAGAACTGGAGCCAGTAGAAGCCCTGAGAAATTAAAGTCCACTCTAAGATGTCCCGGGAGCCTGCTCCAGAATGTCACTAGGCCATATCCATATACTGTGCTCTGAAAGTAAATACCATCCCAACATACACCATAAAAAAGTATCACTAGTCAACAAGGCACTTCATGCATCAGGCATGCAGAGGGGCCTTCATCATAAGCCTTCCAAGCAGAGCAATTATGACTTTCTTTCTACAGATGAGAACATGATCACTATTCCAGGCTCAGTTACTTACCCAACGTCACACAACTGGTAAACTAGGGCTTGGCTTAGAGTTCACACTTGGACTTCAGCCACCTTATTATGCCATGTTCACCACCCTCCCCTTCCCCAGACCCCATGAGCTGAATGAGTAAACTCTAAAGCACTCTAAAAAGTACCAGCAGTTCCTGGCATGGACTTAGTATTTAGTAATTGACCTGTTAATAGAGAGATGATGGAAAGAGTTGGCTCTTAGGCAGCTGGCTCTGCTACCAAGTATGTGACCTTGAGCAATATCTGTCTGTCCAATTTTTCATCTGGTAACACCAATAATACTGCCTCTATTCCAGGGTTGATATAAATATTAAATGAGTTAATATCTTCAAAATACTGAGAATGGAACCTGGAAATTTCTAGATGTTTTTGTTAAGATATTTTAACAAAGGGGCTGGAGCTTGGGCTGCAGAGGTGGCACGGGGTTAAGAGTACCTACTGCTCTTGTAGAGTTCAGTTCCCAGCACCCACAACAGGTGTCTCTCACCTGGGACTCAAGCTCCAGAGAATCTGTACTTCTGGCCTCAGCTGGCACTATACTCATGTGTATGTACAGAGACATACATAAACACACATACACATGCATACATGCATACACACATGCATAAATTAAAAATAAAGTAAAATCTTAAAATGCCTACAGGAACTCATGCATATGTATGGAATGGGCATGAATGTTGCTGTCCAAGTCACCTTGGGTAAATCACCTGTATCACATTAGCTCGGTTTCTTTCCCTGTAAAACAGAACTAAGATATGTCTCTCAGACGCTTTTATAGAATGAAACATGTTATTCAGTTTGGCCCTATGTCTATTGATTATGCATTACTGATCTAACCTACCATGGATCAAAAGGGTTTTTGTTGTTTTCTTTGTTACTATTGCTGTTTTAATTGAAGTCTGCCCCGACTAAGGATGGTCTTTTAAGCTTTTCCTACCATCAATTCTAAACAATATAGATTACAACTATTTTCACAGTATTTGCATTGTATAAGGGAAACATGAAAAGAATCTGAGTTGATTTAAAGGCTGTGGGAGGTACATGGTCTTTGCTATCAGGGATGTGAGCATCTCAAGGTTTTGCTATCTGATGGATCCTGAGATTAATCCTCTCATGTGGAGCACCACTGTATGAAAGCACACATCAGCTGATCACACCGAGATGCTTCATGGTCTTCTCTTTCCCCCAGCCTATATCTCCTTGAAGTCTCAGAAAGGCATATGCTGACCTCTGACCCCCCAAACATTCATTACTATTTTGCCTAAATATCCTGTTATGTCTTGCTTTTCTAGGTGGTTCTGTCTCCTTCACAACAATTCTGGTTCTAACACTCTAGAACCCTCTAAAGTATTTGAACTTGTAAAGGGCCCAGAACAACTTTCCACACAGGAAGAGGTTAGGGCACTGTATGAGGATATGAGGGGGTCTGGAGGTGGAGGTGCATCTTGTTATCCCAGATTATCCTGTACCCCAGTCTTCTGGCAGTCCACACTTGACAGTCTAACTCTGGCAGCACCTGTCAGTGTGACCTATCTAGTTCTAGTCTCTCTTCTTGGCTGTTTACTTTGGGCTTATGAAAACAAGAGGGGATTTTTTTTTTTTAAGAATCATTTTTTGATACTTTCATAGGTTCACTGTCATGCTGTATGCTTTTCATTCAGAGGACTTTTCATTCTCATTTAGCTACCAGATGATCAATATGTGTTGGGTTTGTGTACCATGAGATGATTAACCCATTTAAATGTCATACTGAGACATGTGTGGGAGATGAGTTTCTCAAACCTGGATAGACTCCATATCTTCTGGTACCTATAAAATCCAGGGTGAGGTAGCTTGCTAGACATGTGGTCAGTCAGGCCTGTGCAGAGAGATTGGATTTAGAACAAGAGACCTCCATTTCCCACACCTACCAGATTACTTTTGTATAGATTATAGTCACTCCCTGACTCAGAGTCCTCACCTGACTGAAGGTCACATTCTCCATGTCTGTCTGTCAATGTGAGGGTGAAATGGGAAATGGTCATGAACAAAGGCCATTCCCATCTCACTCAGCTGTTTGCCTGATCCTCAGCCTGGCGCCTAGCCTGTTGCCTTTCAGAGTTGCCCATGGCATTCAGGACAGAGAACCAACAAGTAGAACATTCCAACAGAATATTTTGGTTAAGGCTGACGATTTTTTGTAGCCTTTTAACCTATAACCTCAAATCCTCTGTACTGTTCTTGTAATGCAATAATACACTGGTAAATATCATTTAAATAGCTGGATTTTATTCGTATTCAGATCTTGAGCAGGTGGCTTGTACTTTAAGGTTCTAAAGAAATGGGTTTCTGACAGAGCCTGCAGTTGCTTGGCTGTGTTTTCTAGCATAGCATCTTTTATCTGCCCACCCCTCTAGGCTTTATTCTGTGATTGTGGTTCATTTACTTCTGCTTCTTCTTCCTCTTCTTCCTCTTATTTCTCTCTTTTTAAAAAGGTGGCTCTATTCTAGCTGAGTCTTTCATAGAAAGCTTCTGTAAATTCCTTTTGGAATCATGTTAGATTTGGAGGCCTAAGTAAAGCCTGTGTCTCCAAAACAGCTGTCTGCAATGAGACAAGATCTTTGTGAAAAACACAAACCGGTGTTCTCTGGATTCACCTGAAGCCTGGCTGGCAGCTTCAACCACACAGCTTTGAACATCAGCTTCATCCCTGAAGCCCAGGGTCCTCCAGAGAGATCACAAAGAGTGGACACCGGACCTCACCAAAATTCTCACACTGCTGGGTGCTGCTGCTGCTCCTGCTTCTGACTGTGGTGTCTGTAGCTTCTTTCCACCTGCTTCTTATGGAGCAGGTGTTGGGATTGCTATTGAACCCAAAGCATCCCTATGAAAGCATGACTCCATGCTGTGCCCACCCCTGCCTATGTCAAAGCTGCAAGGATGCCAATTCTGGCCTGGCTTCTGGAGCTGATATCTTCTTCAGTCTGGGTATGTTCTAGTGACACACTATTTCCACTTATACTTGTTTATTCTAACATCTTCACCTCGACATTTAAGCACAGGTTTCTGGGGACTAAGGGAAGACATCAGAATGATAGACATTATGCCATTTCTCAAGTTCCATCAGTGCCACCCCTCCGCCACCCTGATCCTGGGCCATGACACTTAGTGCCCAATCCTGTTCTTCCTATGTGGGTTTATCACTGGGGAATGTGGACTTATGGAAGGTTCCCCACAAGTGACCCAGCATTCCCACGCTTCCATCTATGTCTTGTCGGAAGAGAAAGGAGACACAGCTAGCTTCAGCCCAGACCTCAGATACAAAATAATGAATTAATAACTGGAAAATTCATGAACAAAAATGTAAAAAACGATGACCAGAGGAAAATTAAAAAAGCAGGCCCATGTGTAGGTGAGTCAAAGGAAGAAAAGGTTTGGAAAGTGGACTTCTGTGGGCTGCACCCAGTCAATCTCATTTCATCTCAGTGGGATGAGGAAGAGGTTAAGAAGATATCTCACCATTTGATGCAGGAAGCAAAGGCATGATTGAATAAATCATGTAAAGTCCCACAAAAGAATTGAGCCCTTGATGCTTACTCCAGGCTTAGATGTCCTTTGTGGGAGATGGACAGGCAGGGGCAGCTTGTCACCATGGGCTGCATGACACCATGGGCTTCATGACACCATTGCCCTTGTTCTGTGTCAAGCTGTTCAATAAGTGAAAGAGTTTGGTCCTTAAAATTTCCCCAGGGGTTGGGGGAGGGAATTGCAATGATCATTAAAAACTTGATTTTCTATATGCTGCTTGGAAGTAACTTATTGTCATGAAGGTTTCACATATTCAAATGGTAAATTGGAGATGCCAGAAGTTCTTGTGACAGTTCTCCACGGCTCAGCAACTCCACATGAATTTAGCTCCATATGGCCAAAGAGGGCCAGAGGAAGGACAGGACACATTTTTTTTTTTTTAATAATTTATTTATTTTTCTCAAAACATAATTCATTCACACAGGGGTTATAAACACAGAAAGGCAGGATGTGGGGAAGGGGATGACACTGGAGTGTGGGTGTTAAGGGGGAATACAGATATATTTCAGAACCCGGTATCAGCTGGGTGAAGGTTCAGGGGACAGTCACTATGACTTTGCCTATGCTCACTTGTCCTTATCTAAGTTGGTATTGTCTGCCAAGGCTACCTATTTACAAGGTCTATGACTACTCAGGCTTGTAAATTTCCACAAAAGGTGCCTGTTTACAATAGCTTATAGCAGGATACATTTTTGATGAAAAACCAGGGGTATTCCGGTCACCAAATGCAGAAGCACTAGGGAGCAAGCTTACAGGTATCGTGTCCCTTCTGACTTTTGCTTCATGTTTGTCATGACCAAAGGCTTTCAACATCAAGAACTTGTGGAGCTACTGGCCCCAGTTTGCAAAGTATGTGTGACTCTGAATTAAGAGTATGGCCTGCTCAAGGGAGCCAAGCTGGGGCAGGCTGGCTGTAGGTCCCCACCTCAGCTTTCTTCTTTCTGCAAGATGTCACTTTGGTTCCTATACCTGTGTATCCCCTGTGTGTTTCATCCATCTTGCTTTAGAAAAAGGAAAAATTATTACCCCCGAATACTTGACACACATTTGCTAAGTGAATACAGAAGTGACGAAAGGAACAGACTAGATTTGAGTAGGTAGTTACGCCCACTTAAGAATAAGTACCTTCCTACTTCTGTAGCACAGAGGAATCAATGGCTTTCATAAAACCTTGTTAACTTGAGATTAAGGAAGATATCCTAGTGGACTTAACTCTTGGGCTAATGAAACTGAAGAGTTTCATATGACCGAAAGGGAGGAGAGATGTGGGTCCATAAGCAGGAAAGGGGATAGTTAAGGGATAGGAGGAGCACATCTCAGTAGAGTCAGTGCTGACTTCTATCCCTCTGTCCCAATGTGACTTCCCAAGTATCAATTCCAAACAAGCCTCTGACGATAGATATTTATGCTGCTGGTTCAGGGGCATCTCTGCAGAGTTTACTGACTCTGACATTTCTTTCACATTTTCATCCCTTCTATCCCAGCATCTAAAGAGGCTTCTGTTTTCTGGATGTGTCAGGGGCAGCCCTGCTTATACACTGAAGGCCTAAAATCAGCAATAGGCCTAAAATCAGCAATAGGCCTGACATACATGCCTGCTAGCACCAAGTCTTGGGTCTCTGTGGACAAACACTGAAACAGATGGCTAGAAGCTATTGTAAACAAGCAGCTTTGGTGGAAGGCTACCAAGCCTGGCTAGTCATAGACCTTGTAGATAGGTAACCTTGGTAGATAGTACCAACTTAGATAAAGACAAGTGAAGCATAGGCGGAGTCATAGTGGTCTGTCCCCTGAACCTTCACCCAGCTGACACTCTGTTCTGGAAGATATCTGTACTCCCCCTGAACACCTACGCTCCTGCCTCATCCTCTTCCCGACATCCTACCTTTTTGTGTATATAACCTGTGTGTAAAAAAGTAAAAATTACGGTTTGATCAGCCTATAGACAAGCCATGTTCCTTGTGTTCACCTGTTTCCCCCATCTTCTCTTTCAGGTGATCTCCCCGGACCCCTGTTTAATGCCTTGCTGGACAGGACATGGATGGATGAAGAATTCCCAAGTTCTAGAGTATAAAGCATCTCCTTGCTTTAAAAAAAAAAAAAGCACCTTCATGAAAATTGAAATCGGATATGCCCATGGTAGACACAGCTAAGTGGGTGAGGATGGGGCTTAATGCTGGCTAGGATAGTGTCCTACGATAGCTCTGGTTCTGACATGAAACAGGGCACACTCACACCGAGTAACTGAGCACAGGGTAAAGACGGCTCCAACTGCAGAGGTTGGACAGTATTTTGGAAAACCTCTTGGAGTGGCTTCGTTCTTCCTTGGGCCAGGGGTCCCTTTGCAGGGCAAGGTTTGTACTTTCTGTTGGCAGCTCTCAGAGCCCTAAGGATAATATTTCTTCTTATGCAAAGAATCTTGTTACAAAAATCAATAGAAAATATGTTATTTCAAGCAGATGTCTCCACAAATATGTTTCTATTCTCCTTCCAACTTGGCTCACTTTCCTCAGAAAGTTCTTTCCTTTCCTCAGCAAGTGGCATAGCCATGCACCTGGTCACCTAAGGCAGAGATCGACATCCCTGTTATGTGTCTCCCTCACCTTCTACAGTCAAACAAATTGTACCAAAAGGAACAATTTGGATTTCCCTTGGACATCCATCACCTCACCTCCATTCTGACTGTACTGTCAAGGTCTTTAGCATTTTTGTCTGGACTGACCCTTACGGTCTCAAATTTAGCCCTCTCTCTTGCACTGCTCCAACCCCACTTGATCTGCCGCTCTCTCACCCCTCTATAAGAACATTCCTTCTAAACCAGTAGTTCACAGACAGCCATTTCATATGAGTTATATATTAGATATCCTGCATATCAGATATTTACACTATGATTCATAACAGTAGCAAAATTACAATTTTGAAGTAGCAATGAAAATAATTTTATGGTTGGAGATCACCACAACATGAAAAACTGTATTACACATTAGAGTCACAGCATTAAGGTTGGGAACCACTGCTCTAAACAAAGAGCATCATCTTAGCACTCAACATCTTCCTGGGGCTTCAGCCAGTGCATTCATCCACTACTAGAGCTCTTTAGGGTTACACTCCACAGAATCTGCTATGACAGCCTCATTTTTTTTTCATCAAATCATGATGTCTGGAAATGCCCTATCCTACCAGGCCTTTAGGGAGGCATCTCTGAAGAAATTGCCTCTTCTTTACCCTACAGGCTAACTCAATATCTTCATTTGTATCTGTTTTCTGTACACTAGGAACCCCTTTGTGTACCTCTTGATCACTTCAATAGCTGTTGTCTCATGGTGACATTTCTCCTTTGTCATCCACATGACACCTCAAGCCCTACTGCCCAACACAGGCTCAGGCCCTACTGTCAGGTATAAGTGATTGTTGAAATGAGACAGGTTGTAAGTAATGAAATGTTCTTGGACTGGTGGTGCTAGGCTTCAGTTAATCTGTGTTATAGGTGACCATTGACTCTGTCAGCACAGTGTGTGTGTGTGTGTGTGTGTGTGTGTGTGTGTGTGTGTTGGAGTTTTCATGCCAATGGCAGGTATTGCAGGCTCTGCTGTAGTTGAAACTTTAGCCCTAGTTATAGGGGATAAACTTTAAGGAACTCAGTGCTCAAGTATACAGAGAGCTGGGCCATCAAGAAAATTCTGCTTCCTGTCTGGAAGCCCAGTTAGATTCCTTAGCTGAAGTTGTCCTTCAACAACTATATGGCACAAGGAAGTCTCTCTGTAGCACTAGGAGAAACTTGTTGCTTCTATGCCAATGAATCAAGGGTAAGTAGAGAAAGCTTAGCCATGATCAGAAATAAACTTCAGGAGAGAAAAAATAGAGACATCAAACATTTAATAACTGGTACCAATCTTTATTTTCCTGGGCCTCCTGATTAACGACTCTACTTACAGATATGACTGGGCCATTAATCCTTTGACTCCTAGCTCTCGTTGTAGGATTGAGCCTTGATTGCTCAGCTGCCTACTCAGCGATGTAAAACAGAAAATAAGTTGTGTTAAACTACTAATGCTAAGAAGACAATATATTCCCCTGCCTCTAGATGAGTCCACGATTTGGTTCATGGCCACAGAACCAGAGAGGAATATAACAGGTCCACAGACCTTAGTGCGCTCCCAGATTTTAGCCCAACTGACACATAGGCCATGAACCCAGCATGCAGACAGCACCACCTGCCAACAGGGAAACAAAGACCTAATCCAACAAAGTCCAGAGTTCTGAGAAAGTCTCCAAATGTACTGACCTTGCTCTTTGGCTTCTATAGTTCTGCTTCTGGCTAACTGTTCTTGCTAACTGAGGTGTGTCAACCCAGGATACAGTTTTGTGTTTACAAGCTTACCCTGAGAAAGGCTCAGGGCTAAACTGGGATCCTGAACACTCGGTGCAGTTGCTGGCTGGATCATAGACTTTCTATTGGCTTGAACCTGTGCCTGAGTAGTCATCTCTGGTAGATACCCCACAACAAAGCCTAAGAGGCCAATTAATCTCTTTTCATTGCTGTAACAACATGCCTGAGATAAGCATCTGTATTAGTCAGGATTCTCTAGAGGAAAAGATTGAGGATTCATTTTGGGACAGGAGGTAATATTGTCTTCTTAGTATTAGTGGTTTAAGAGAATTTATTCTGTTTTACATAGCTAAGTTGGCAGTTAAGCAAGCAGAGGTCCTATGGTGAGGGCTAAGAGTCAAAGGATTAATGGCCCAGCCATGAGCATAAGTAAAGTAGTTAGCAAGGGGACCTGGAGAACGAAGATTGGTATCTGTTATTAGATTTTTGATGTCTTTTTTTATCCTTTCCTGAAATTTATTAGATACTTTACAGGCTGTGGCTCAGGGAGTCTAAAAATGGCTGTCTACCATAGGAAGGTCCAAGAATCCAGTAGTTGTTCAGTCCATGAGGTTGGATGTCTCAGCCGGTCTTTAGTATATGCAGGAATCCTCATGAAGTAGACTCTTGTGCGAGTGAAGGAATGACCTTCCTAGTGAGAGCAAGCAGGCAAAGAAAGCAAACAGGCAAAGAGAGCAAGCAGGCAAAGAGAGCAAGCTTCCTCTCTCTATATCCTTTATGTAGGTTGACAGTAAACGGTGTGGCCCAGATTAAAGCTGGGTCTTCCCACCTCAAAAAGATCTGGACTGAAGGTGGGTCTTCCCACTTCAAATGATTTAATTAAAAAAAATCTCCCACAGGTGTACATAACTGCTTAGGTTTTAGTTAATTCAGGATGTAGTCAAGTTGACAATGGAAAGTTGCCATCATAGAAACTTAAAGGAGGACAGATTCATGATGGAATCAGAAGTTTTGGTCCAAAGCCTCTGACTATATATTTCTGCACCATGGTGAAACAGTCCATCATTTCCAAAATGTAAGCAGGAGAAACCAGCTCACCTGCTGGTGGACAGGCAGGAGAGAAAGAGAGCCAAGAAGTGACAGGGGACAAGGCAGATCTTCAATGGCACATCGCAGTGACCTATTTACTCTACCCAGGCTCCACCACCCAATAGATCATCCAGCTATGTGCTCATCAATGGATCACTACCGATGAAGTTGGCAACTTTCAGGATCCAGTCACCTCTCAACAGAATCATGACTGTGAGGGGCAAGCATTAATGTTAGTATTGGGGGAGTGCATAATTTCATATTGAAATCATGCAAATGGCCAGCTTTGCTATAATATCTCAATTTTGAATCTTCCCAATCTCTCTTCTTGTTCACATTGTTTCACACAGGTTTGCTGAGCTTCATTCAGGAAAATTGAATGTGCCTGGCTCTGGTCTATACTCCTACTTCCTGCCCTGGGATGTCTATCATACATTATATGAAAACTTACAGTATCCACTGAAAGCTCACATATCACATGATTTAGAAATGGGCCAACAGATAATGCTTCCCATAGTCATCTGAGACCCTTTCGGTAGGCTTTCCCCAAGGCCCAATAATCTGTTGCTTGTAGTGACTGACAGTCAGCTCACTAGTGTATCTTTACATGGCTCTTCTTCTACCACCATCCACTTCTCTTCCCTACTCCTGGGGAGATCTTCTATATGAATAACCTATACACAGCCTTCGTTCCTCAGACTTAACTTCCAGAGAACTCAGACAAAATTCATGAGATGAGATTACTTGCTAAACATACTAGGTTTGAAATAGAATACTGGGACTCATGGTCAGATGGTCTGACCCCAGATTCCATGTGCATTTTCCTTGTCTTGCTCGACCTGAAGGATCTAGTAGTCTCTATGAACAGAGGCCTGAGTATGTAAACAATGAATTCTGAAAGACTGGTGTTAAATCAAACCTGGAAGACCTGTGTCTTTGAAGCACACAGGGAAGTGATTGGTTCCATCAGCCAGACCTGTGAGTTACCCAGGAAGCAACTCTCTGGGCAGATAGCAGAGACTCATTCCCTAAGATTCTTGATATAGTCTAGGGTCTTCTGCTATTTTCTCTACTTCCACCATCATTTCCTTCTTAGCACTTAGCATGGTGTAAAAATAAGTATTTATTGCTATTTACTTTCTGTCTGTCTCCTACAAGAACAGGGACCCTGTCTGTTTTGTTCATAGACATTTGAATACTGTATCCACAACACCTAACACAGTCCCAGGAACATAAACAGAAACCACTGAATTTGTCAGCCCCCAAATAAAAAAAAGGTCTTAATTGTTAAACAAGTCAAAAGCTTTGTTTTTGAGTTTTTTCCAAACTTTTATTTTTTTAGAAGATTTATTTATTTTATGTATGTGAGTACACTGTCACTGTCTTTAGAAACACCAGAAGAGAGCATCAGATCCCATTACAGATGGTTGTGAGCCACCATGTGGTTGCTGGGAATTGAACTCAGGACCTCTGGAAGAGCAGTCAGTGCTCTTAACCGCTGAGCCATCTCTCCATCCCCCAAGAGCTTTGTTTTTAAATAATGAGAGAATTAATGATACTGAAGGTGAAGCAAACAATACAAAGAAAATCACAAAAGAAAGAGCATGTTGGCTATTCAAAGAAAGTCTGCAGTTAGGCACGTTGTTGGATGTATTTGCTTGAAAGTTAGAGAGGAAGGAAGTGGCTGGAGAAGGTGCTTAATATTAAGGTCAGATATTTATTATGGCTCTATTCTTTGCATTGGATTGTAGGAGGAGCTAAGGTGGGAGGAGTAAGGAGAGGAAGAGGAAAAGGAAGAGGAGGAGTTAGGGAGAGCAGAGATGTAGGAGGATAGAAAGCCATGCAAGTATGGAGAGCAGTGCGGGTAACTACTTTTATTTAGGTTAGCTAATTGGGAAACAACTCTCTTTGTATGGGCATATTGTTATTGAGCTTTAACAAACATATAAAGCCTTTGATTAATCTTTAAGCATTAGAGTCTCATTTTTTTTTTTAAACTGGGCCCTGCAGCTTAGATAGTCAGCTTGACCAGTGGCAGTTTTAAATAAATACCACAACATTGGATGATAGCATTGCCTCTGCCTGGTAACTGGTTACATCACTTGGGTTCTCCAGGATCTGCTATTACCTGAATTAGGCATGCTTTCTTCTCTGCCAGCTGTGGACTTTGTGAATCCAGTCACTTCAGGCTTGTTTGTATACAGACTGAGTTTGACTATCTGTTGCCATTGACACCCGATGCAGCTTGTGAAGTTAGGTGTTGACAGATCCTGGCCTAAGTCTCAACCTATTGGCTGTACTCCTGGTTCTATCTACCTCTGAGACTCTGTTTAAGAGCTTGATGTTGTTCCTTCTATTCTCACCCCTAGGAACAAAGAAATAACGTCTCATTCATTTGTCCAAACATATAGTGGACCCATGGGCTGAACACAGACCTCTCCTGAGTGACTGTGAAATATCTTGCACATGTTCTCATATTAAGCTCAGTCTGTCCTTGAACACCTGATTTTGCCTTAGCTTTCAAGTGTTGATGAGAGGCAGATGCTACTACACTCAGCTTCAGACATATCACTGATTCCCTAGTAGTTGGTAGATTAATTACTTACACTTGCTATAAGTAATTAATTATATTTATAATTAATTAATTATACTTATCTCTCAACCTTGGTTTGCTAAGGTGGGATCACTAAAACTTAAGCACCTTAGTGCATGTATATTAGACAGTGAGAGACCTAGTTCCATACTATCCTCCCTGAGCTCAACTCCTGCAAATAAATACATCCCAAGTATTCAGCAGTCCCTAGACTGTTTCTCTGCACTTTGTAAAAGCCCAATTAGAGGCAAACAGCCACCTGTTCCTTCTCCGCTCGTTGTAAGATCCGTTTCTACCCTTGGTCTGCTGGCATTTCAGAAACCAATGAAACTCACCTTTAACACTGCTTATTTTTAGTGTCTCTGCATTTATATTTAGAAGGGAAGACTGGTCATGCCCCTGGGAGCATCATTCTTCCAATTTTTGCTGGATCACGGGGAGGCCACAAGGAGAGAAAATTAGTAGTGCATGTAACTCTCCATTTATTTACTGGATCCAGTGACCCAGCACAGGCACATGTGCCAAAAATACAAGGACAAAGCAGAAAGCCAGGATGACCTTCAATTTCTTAGACCAGGACATTTTCACTGGTAACTTGGTGGGGATTCCTACGGGAAAGGGCAGGTAGCAAATTATAAAGGTCAAAAGAGATGCAGCTAAGAGCTGAAATAAAATTTCTCCTGTTCTCTCTGCAGCCTACCAAACATGTTCTTTTCCTTTTTGTTCCCACAAAACATATTTTTTGCGCATTTAATTTTTAAAATAAATGATTTTATGTAAAGTGCTTTAAATATAAATATAAGTGATTTAAATATAGACATACTTCTAAAGAAAGAATCTATCAAGATATCACATGAAAATGACTTATAGTTCTAGTGTTTAATATTTGCTAAAGCATTCCATAACAAAGGATCAAAGTCTTCATTGAAAAAATGGGCAAAAGACATAGTTCAGAAAAACAGATTTCTGAGACTCATGGCTGAGCATACATAACTATTTTACACTCATCCCTAAACAGAGGACATCTATAGTATCTGTTCCAGGACTCAGGAAGCATCATAGAACAGGGCTTAGAAAGAATGTGAGAACCAGACAATGGCGGGGGTTGGGGGGGAGGCTGTGCCTGGGCCTGCACAAGGCTGGATCTGTCAATACTCAGTCATAGGTGGGAGAGTGCTCCTTGTGGGAACTGTTTGCTATTGATGGATGCTGGAGAAAGAGGAGTCATGATTGTCTTAGTTGTGTAGCCTCTGCTGAGTGCGAGTGGATAGTTCCACACCATGTTCAAAAGCAGGCCCTCATTAAGTTCAGAAGGTTGTCAAACCAAAACCAAAACCAAAATCAAACAAAAAGATAGGTAAGTAGTGGGGGTGGAGGACTTGTAGGGTGCTTGGTATGAGTGGGATGGAGATAAGAGGGCAGAGAGGGGTGAGATTATCAGAATGCATTAAATATATAAAACTGTCAAACAATAATTTAATAAAAAGATAAAACTAGATGCAAATATACTAGTAGACATATGAAAATCCCCCCAAACTCCTTGTAAGAAATGGCTATATCATTTTTCATCTATTAAATAGGTAAAAATTTAAAAAGCATGACAACAAAAATCTCTTGGTGCAATTGTGAGAAATTATCTATTTTTATGTCCTATAAGAAGAAGTTAGTAGAACCCATATGTATTAGTCACAGTTCACTAGAGGAACAGAACCGATAGACTGAATATCTATAAATTAAAAAGGGATTGATTGGAGTGCCTTGCAGGCTGTGGTCCAGTTAGATCAACAATGGCTGTCTTCCAGTGGAAAAGACAAGAACCCAGTAGTTGTTCAGTCCATGCGGCTGGATGTCTGAGCTGGCCCTCAGTCTACACTAGAATCCTGAAGGAGTAGGGGATCTAACAATGCTCAGCAACAGAGTAGATGAACTTGCCAGCAAGAGTGAAGGCAAGGAGGCAAAAAGTAAAAGTTTCCTTCTTCCATGTCCTTTTTAGGTAGGGCATCACGATGTTGTGGTCCAGTTTAGTGTGGGTCTTCCAGCCTCAAATGATCCAGACTTAGGGTGGGTCATCTCACCTCAAGTGATCCAATCAAGAACATTGTTACAAATGTGCCCAGCAACTCGGGTTTTAGTTGATCCTAGATGTAGTCAAATTGGCAACCAAGATTAATCACCATACCATATGAAGGACTTAGAAATATATAACTGGATATTTACTTACATTTTTTCAGAAATCTAATTTTTAGGAATATGTCCTGAAGATATATTCTCAAGAGCAGAAACATTCAATCATACCACTTTATTCCTTTCTATATGATTTAAAACAGAAAACATCGACAACAATCCTCATGCTCAAAAATGGAAGATTGGTGGCATGAAGTAAGGAAGAACCAGGAAATGATACATGCATGCAAGCTGTTTGTGAAAGGGAGGGACATCGCACTGACTTGATAGAGGCAGCTGGAGCAGATGCTAAATGGGGAGGGGAAGTGTGGAAAAGCACTCACAGTAGTGCACTGCCTTCAGAACTGGTGACATTTCTAACCTTTTTACATTAGAAACGATACTGTAGCAAATGCTTCTTTTATTGTCGTTGTCTTATAACCTTCTAAAACTGAAATTTCTAGGCAGGCATGGTGGCACAGCCTTTATTCTCAGCACTAGGTAAGCAGAGGCAGGCAAAACTCTTAAGTTTGAGGTCTGCTTGGTCTACAGAACAGATTCCAGGACAGCCAGAGAGCTATATGGAGAAACCTTGTCTTGAAAAGCAAAACAAACAAACAAACAAATCCAATGACAACAAAACAACCAAAAAAGAGAATTTGTCCCTCAGTGTGTCTGAAGATTTTAATTTTTACTGTCATGACCATTTTGTTCTCCAGAGGTGGAATGCCGATCAGTGCAGGAGAGTATCCATTTCCCCATTATAGTCAGCACAGTTTGTCAATTTATTTTGGTAAATATGGTAGATGGAAAAAGAGGTTGATGTAATTTCAATATGGATTTCCCTCCCCATGAATTGTGTCCAGGCTCCATCTAAACTCTGTTCATGTTTTCCACTATGAACTGTGTACTTTTACACTTTGCTTATTGAAGTAGGGAGAGATGCTGGGAGTGGAGGAAGCCCTGAGTGAGTGAAGTCTGTTGTGGGGAATCCACCAGAGAAGATTAACTTGAACACTGATTTAAGCCAGTAGAAAGTCTGTATTACCCAGTTGGAGATTCCACATGGTGTTCAGAATCCCAGCATAGCCCTAAAAAAGCACAGCTTTCTCAAGGCAGGTTGAGCTTTTAAGCACAAAAACCATGTCCTGGCTTGACACAACCAAGTTAGCAAGAACAGTTACGCAGAAGTAGAACTGCAGAAGCCAAAAGGCAAGATCAGTCCATTTAGAGACTTTCCAAGATCTATGGAGTTTGCTGGATTAGGCCTTTGTTTCCCTTTTGGCAAGTGGTGCTGCCTGCAGGCTGGGTTCATGGCCTGAGTAGTACTTCCATATGGTGTCAGTTGTACTAAGGTTCAGGGGCTTGTTTTAAAGCCCCAGGTGAATGTGTATTTTGACATGGGCATAGCCAGTCAAGGACTCCAAGACCAATTAGTCCCTATAGACTCAAGAAGAATGGTAAAGCTCTCCTCACAAATCCCAGGATTAGTGTTTATGTGGGATTGCTCAATGAGTGCAAAGCTATGGCTTCCTCTATCTGGATATTGATAGCCCATCATTGCTCACCTATGGAGACCTCCTACTGAGAAAGATACCATGAAGAAGTTTGTGAGGTGTGTAAGCTTTTAGGTCACCTTACACACACAGCAAAAAGAACCTGCAGTTGCATGCCATCTTCTTAAGAGTCACATCATATCAGAGTTCAAAAAGCACGGCTCTAGGGTCAATTAGGAGACAACATAAAACATTAACGTTTTGGTTGTTTGGCATGCTTTATAGAAAGAAGTATGTTTCTAGGATGTTTAGTGAGCTGCACATATTTGAACTACATAAATGCATTTCATACACTTTAATCATGAAAACATTGTTACAATGAAGGTGATGAATGTTCATCCTCTCAAAAGTTTATATCTTTACCATCCCTTCCTGCTGCCTATCCCTCAACCTCCCAATTCCTAGTCAATTCTGTTCTGTCATCAAAGGTTTCTAAAACTTCACTAATGTAGGTTTGGTGTGGGCTCTTTTCCTAGTGTGGATACTTTAACTTTTCTTTCAGGATAGCCATTTTTGAAATCCCTCCATATATTTCTCTATACTGTTGCACACATCAGTGGTACCTTTCTTTCTATTGATGACCAGTATTCATCTGCTTGGGTATGAATAGGAGTCCACTGCTATCACCTTACTGTATTAATTGAGAACACTAGATGAGTGAGTATGCCCAGAGCTCAGGTTTCCATTTCTAACACCAGGAATCATGGCTTCTGGTGGAAATGGCTGATTGAAGGAATAGATAGAGAATATAAAAACGAACCTGGAGTAGTGCGCAATCCCAGAAAGCATGTGAAAAAAAAGTAGAAACAAAAGAAAAGGGGGAAAACAGAAAGAAACAATAAAAAAAGAAAGAAAGAGGAGCAGTGGATGTAGTCAATGAAAGAAAATGCTACCATGAGAAGGGTGAATTGAGTTGCTGTGGCCAAGCCTGAAACAATCTGACCAACAAGCTAAAAAAGGTAAGACTGAATTAAAACAAACAAAGCACAACCAGACTAGACAGAAAAACAATAACAACAACAACAAAAACCCAAACAAACAAAAATCAAATGCCTCCTCAAATCCAAGAAATATCTGTAAGTCCACAGTCACAAATTTATTGAATAAATAAAGTACAAGGTATCTCCTGTGCAAAAGAATCACAATCTTACAAATTCTCAACTTCAAAGAGACGATGAAAAAACTTCTACACCTTATGTATTGTCTGTGCACCATGACTTCCTTCCAATGGGTACAACCTGGGAAACATGAAGGGGGTAGGTTTATACTGGACAACCAGGACAACATTTATCAGGTGATCAAAGTTACTGATAAGTCATGCTGATAAGTCATAATGTAATGGCATGGCACTTTCCCTCTGTGTTGTTCCTTCCTCAAACTCGTTCTATTTATATAATTATGAAAAAATCCATAAATCCTGATTTATGGACATTCTACAAGGTATCTGATCAGCATTCCTTAAAACTGTGACATCATCAAAAACAAAGTCTGGGAGCCTAGAGACAAGACTTGGTGATTAAGAGCAGTTACTGCTTTTGCAGAGGACTAGAGTTTGGTTCCCAACTCATAACTACCTCTAACTTCAGATCCAGGGGATGCAACACCCTCTTCTGGCTTCTAAGGATACCTGCATGCATATGTGCATACACACAAGCAGACATACATTCATCCATAAAATCAAAATTAAAATCTTTAAAACAAAAAGTCTGGGAAGTTGTCACAGCTAACAGGAGCCTAAGGGAACATGATAACTAAGTGTAATGTGGTATCCTAGAAGAGGTCTTGGAATAGCAAAGGGAAATAAGGGCATATGAATAAAGTATGGACTTTGGCAAACAATAGCATATTCATACAAACTCATTGTGAAAATGCATCATATAACATAAATACTAATAATGAATGATCTGGATTTGTCTATAAATCTGAAACTACTTAACACATTTTATCAAAAAGAAAAAATTAACAGGAAATTGAGGTACAATCTAAAGACTCAAAGTGTAATTAAATCAGACTGTATGAATTTTCCTTTGGTCCCTGATTTAAAATACACAAAGCATCACAACACATGACTTTAAAAATTTATACAAATTACTCCCATACTCTAGGCTCTATTTTCCAGCCCAGAACTCTGCCTGCTTTTCCAGAGGCCATGCCAGCACCAGGGACCTCAGGTAAGATTACCACCCTGTTTCCATCAAGTCATTTTTAAATTGCCAATCCCCATCACCTGGCCTCCAAATCCCAGACCACAACTTTGGCAGAAGACCTCTGCTTTCATAGAGCCCTTTCCTGGTTCTAGGAACCCCAGAGGTTACATGGGTCCACAAAATCCCACTGGGGACACCTAACTAGACCTGGAGGTCACCAGAGCCCAAGGACACTCAGGCCAGAAGACAGAGAGCAAACAGAAACCAAGGGTTTAAAAAAATCCACAAAACCCACACATCTAACAAAGATAAACTCAGGAATCAGCACCTAAACCTATAATAACCCCAAACTCAGATGACTAGAGGCTAACACAAGAACACAATCAACAAAGAACATGTATTCGAACACACACACACACACACACACACACACACACACACACTATCACCTATCACCACCAACATCAAATAACAGACACAGGCTAACAGAATGAATGCAAAAAATGGGATCTGCTGCATACAAAGAAAAAAAAAAACACACCTCAACATCACAGACAGACATTAACTCAGAGTAAAGGGCTAGGAAAAGATTTTCCAAGCAAATAGACTCAGGAAGCCAAGTTGGTGTAGTCATTCTAATATCTAACAAAATAGACTTTCAATCAAAATCAACAAAAAGATATGGTGAAGGACACTTCATACTTAACTTATCGAAGGAAAAATCCACCAAGATGATGTCTCAATTCTGAATACATTTTCCCCAAATGCAAGGGTGCACACATTTGTAAAAGAAACATTACTAAAGTTTAAATCACACACTAAACCCACACATTCATAATAGGAGATTTTAACACCCCACTCTCACCAATGGACAGGTCATCAAGACAGAAACTAAAGAGAGAAATAATGGAAATAACAGATGTTATGACTCAAATGGACCTAACAGATCATTTTACCCAGCCACAGAGGAATATATCTTCACAGCAACTCACAGAACCTTCTCCAAAACGGACTATATACTTAGTCACAAAACAAGTCTCAACAGATACAAGAAAATTGAAATAAACTACTCTGTATTTTATCAGACCACCATGGATTAAAGTTGAACTTCACCAATAACAGAAACAACAGAAAGCCTACACAATCATGAAAATTGAACAATTCTTACTCAGTGACCATTGGAGCAAGGAAGAAAGTAGACAGACAGACAGACAGACCAAAGGAAGGAAAGAAAGAAATGAAGGAAGGAGGGAAAGAAGGAAGGAAGGAAGGAAGGAAGGAAGGAAGGAAAGAAAGAAAGAAAGAAAGAAAGAAAGAAAGAAAGAAAGAAAGGAAATTAAAAGCTTTCTAGAATTCAGTGAGAATGAATGTACAATATACCCCAAACTTATGGGACACAATGAAAGCAATGCTAAGAGGAATGTTCATAGCACTAAGAACTTCATAACAAACTTAGTGAGATCTTATACTAGTGACTCAACAACATACATGAGTGCTCTAGGACAAAAATAAATAAACATACTCAAGAAAAATAGACAGCAAGAAATAACCAGGCCCAGGGCTGAAATCAATAAAATAGAAACAAGAGAACAATACAAAGAATCAATGAAAAAAATTGTTTTTTTGAGAAAATCAACAAGATAGACAAGCCATTATCCAAGCTAACTAAAAGACACAGAGAGAATATTCAAATTAACAAAATTAGAAACAAAAAGGGACATAATAACTGACACTGAAGAAATCCAGAGAATCATTAGGTAACACTTCAAAAATCTGTACTCCCACAAAATTGGAAAATCTAAAAGACATGGACAATGTTTTCTATAGCTACCCACTTACCAAAGTTAAGTCAAGATCAGATAAACAATAAAATAGTTCAGTGACCCCTAAGGAAATAGAAGCAACCATTAAAAGCCTTCCAACCATAAAAAAGCCCAGGGCCACATGGTTTTAGCATAAAATTCTACCAGACTTTCAAAGAGAAGCAAATACCAATACTCCTCAAACTATTTCATAAAATAGAAACAGAAGGAATATTGCTAAATTTATTTTATGAGGCCACAGTCACCCTGACACCTAAATCACACAAAAACTCAGCAAAGAAAGTGAATTTCCAATCAATTTTCCTCATGAACTTTGATGCAAAAATACTCAGCAAAAAAACTTGCAAACTGAATGGAAGAACACATGAAAAAGGTCACCCACCATGATCTAAGTAGGCTTCATCCCAGAGATGCAGGCATGGTTCAACATATGAAAATCTATTAGTGTAGTCTAGCATATAAAGAAATTGAAAGAAAAAATACATGATCATCTTATTAGATGCTGTAAAGATCTTTGACAAACTCTAACATCCCTTCATGATAAAAGTCCTGGAGAGATCAGAGTTAAAGGTCCATACCTAAGCATAATAAAGGCAATAAACAGCAAGCCAATAGCCAATATCAAATTAAATGGAGAGAAACTTAAAGCAATTCCACTAAAATCAGGGACAAGACAAGGCTGCCCACTCTCTCCATAACTATTCAATATTGTTCTTTAGGTTTTAGCTAGAGCAATAAGACAGAAAAAAGAGATCAAGAGAATACAAACTGGAAAGGAAGAAGTCAAAATATTGTTATTTGCAGATGATATGATAGTATACATAAATCACCCCAAAAATTCTAGCAGGGAATTCCTATGGCTGATAAACATCTCAGTGAAGCAGCTATATACAACATAAACTAAAAAACAAAAACAAAACAACAAAAAAGTAGACCTCCTATATACAAAGAATAATCAGCTTGAGAAAGAAATTAAGAAAACAACACCCTTCACAATTGCCACAAATAATATAAATATTTTTGGTGTAACTCTAACCAAGCAAGTTAAAGACCTGTATGACAAGAATCTCAGGTCTTTGAAGAAAGAAATTGAAGAAGATATCAGAAGATGTAAACCTCCCCTGACTCATGGATCACTAGGATTAACATAGTAAAAATAGCCATCTTACCAAAAGCAATCTACAGATTCAATACAATCAAAATTCCAACACATTTTTACAGAAGAACAAAATTCAACTTCATATAGAAAAACACAAAATCCAGGACAGCCAAAACAATCCTGTACACAATAAAAGGACTTCTAGAGGTATCATTATTCTTTATTTTAAGCTGCAGCACAGATCAATAGTAAAAAAGCCCAAATGGTATTGGCATAAAAACAGACAGGTTGATCAATGGATTCAAATCAAAGACCTTGGAATAAACATACACACTTATGGACACTTGTTTTTTTGACAAAGAAGCCAAAATTATACAATGGAAAACAGAATGCATCTTCAACAAACGGTGCTGATCTAACTGGATATCTGCATGTAGAAGAATGCAAATAGATCCAAGTCTATCACCCTGCACAAAACACAAGTCCAAGTGGATCAAAAATTGCAAAGTTTCTGTAAGGCAAAGGACACTGTCAATAGGACAAAACGGTAACCAACAGATTGGGAAAAGATCTTTACCAATCCCATATCTGATAGAGGGCTAATATCCAATATATATAAAGAACTCAAGAAATTAGACTCCAGACAACCAAATAACCCTATTTAAAAATGGGGTACAGAGCTAAACAAAGAATTCTCAACTGAGGAATCTCGAATGGCCGAGAAGTACCTAAAGAAATGTTCAGCATCCTTAGTCATCAGGGAAATGCAAATCAAAATAATCCTGAGATTCCACCTCACAGAAGTTAGAATGGCTAAGATCAAAAACTCAGGTGATATCAGATGCTGGTGAGGATGTGGAGAAAGAGGAACACTCCTCCATTGCTGGTGGGATTGCAAGATGGTGCAACCACTCTAGAAATCAGTCTGGCGGTTCCTCAGAAAATTGGACATAACATTACCTGAAGATCCAGCTATACCCCTGGCATATACCCAGAAGATGCTCCAACATATAACAAAGACATATGCTCCACTATGTTCATAGAAGCCTTATTTATAATAGCCAGAAGCTGGAAAGAACCCAAAATGTCCTTCAACAGAGACATGGATACAGAAAATGTGGTACATTTACACAATGGAGTATTACTCAGCTATTAAAAACAATGAATTCAAGAAATTCTTAGGTAAATGGATGGAACTAGAAAATATCATCCCGAGTGAGGTAACCCAATCACAAAAGAACACACATGGTATTCACTCACTGATAATTTGATATTAGCCCAAAAGCTTGAAATACTCAAGATTCAACTCACAGACCATATGAAGCTCATGAAGAAGGAAGACCAACTGTGGGTGCTTTGGTCCTTCTTAGAAGGAGTAAAAAAATACTCAAGGGAACAAATATGGAGACAAAGTGTGGGACAGAAACTGAGGGAGGGGCTGTCTGGAGACTGTTTCACCTGGGTATCCATCCCATGTGCAGTCACCAAAGGTAGACGCTGATGTGGATGTCAGGAAGTGCATGCTGATAAGAGCCTGATATAGCTATCTCCTTAGCTGTAGGGGAGGATGGCCTTGTCAGGCATAGGTGAGTGATATGGAGCCTGAACAGGCCATCTCCTGTAGCTAGACAAGACTTCTTTTTTTTGTTTATTGGATGTTTTATTTACATTTCATATGTTATCCCCTTACCCCATTTTCTCCTACCCCCACCCAGGAACCCCCTGTCCCCTCACCCCTCCTCCTGTTTCTCTGTGGCTGTGTCCCTACCTACCCCCTACTCCCACCTCCCCACTCTCAAATTCCCACGCCCTGGGGCATCCAGCCTTCATGAGACCAAGGATCTTTTCTCCTACCTATGCCTAGCAGGGCCTTCCACCCTTACATATACAGCTGGAGCCATGGATCCCTCCCTAAGTGCTCCCAGGCTGGTGGTTTAGACCCTGGGAGCTCTGGTTGGTTGGCATTGTTGCTCTCCTCATGGGGCTTCAAACCCTTTCAGCTCCAACAGTCTTTACTCTAACTCTTCCATTGAGAACCCCATGATCAGTTCAATGGCTAGCTGTGAGCATTCGCCTCTGAATATGTCAGACTCTTGCAGACCTCTAAGGAGACATCTATATCAGGCTCTTATCAGTGTGCACTTCCTGACTTCCACATCAGCATCTACCTTTGGTGACTGCACATGGGATGGATACCCACATGGAATGGTCTCCAGACGGCCCTTCCTTCAGTTTCTGTCCCTCACTTTGTCTCCATATTTGCTCCCTTTAGTATTTTGTTATTTCTCCTAAGAATGACCGAAGCACCCCTACTTGGTCTTCCTTCTTCATGAGCTTCATGTGACCTGTGAATTGAATCTCGGGTATTTCAAGGTTCTGGGCTAATATCCCAGAACCTAGACAAGACTTCTAATGACATCAACCCAGCCATAAAACTTTAAACTTACAATTTTTCCTACCTACAAAACATCCAGGGGCAAAGATGGAGCAGAAATTGAGGGACTGACTAACCAATGAAACTGGTTCAGTTTGAGACCCATGCCATGAGAGGGTGCCCACCCTTGACACTGTCAATAATATTATGCTATACTGGTGGAAAGGAGCCCAACATAACCATCACCAGAGAGGCTTTATCCACTGATGGAAATAGATTGCAGACACCCACAGCCAAACATTAGGCAGAACTTGGGGAATTCTGTGGAAGAGGTAAGTAGGAGAGGCATTACAGGAGCCAGAGAGGCAAATGACACCACAAGAAAAGCTACAGAATCAACTAACCTGGACCCATAGGTGCTCAGAGAGACTGAACTGCCAATGAAGGCACCTACAGGAGATTGACCTAGGTCCTCTGCACATATGCAATAGTTCTGTAGCTTGTTCTCCTTGTAGGACTCCAACAACATGAGTAGGGGATGACTCTGACAGTGTTGCCTGCCTTTGGGACCCTTTTCCCTTACTAGGCTGCCTTAACTAGCCACAATAGGAGAAGATGCACATAGTCTTAGTGCAATTTGGTATGCCAAGGCTTGTTGATATCCATGGGAGGTCTCCCCTTTTCTGAAGAGAAAGGGAGGAGTGAATGGAGAAGAGGGAGTAGAACTGGGAGGAGGGGAGAGCAGGGAGGGGAAACTGAGGCTGGGATGTAAAGTAAATAAGTAAATTAATCAAGTAAAAATTCTACTCATTGAAACAATTAAAAATTTGTAATTTGTATTTGAAAACTTTGTAATTTATACTTCCTGACCTTAGAATATAAGACCCTTACTCTCAACTCTCTTGTTAAATTTTCTGACCCTAAACATTTCTCATCAAGAGCAAGCAGACCTACCCTGAAGTTCAGGAATCCCCGCTATTTCCATACCTTATAGTGGAGAGGCTATGGGTCATCAAAAACAGGTTGGCCACGGGCAGGGGCTAGGAGAAGCCGTCTTTCTCTGCTTTCTGAGAAGGGCCTGGAGGCATCAGTATTATTCATGAAGTTTCCAGGAACTGATAGATTCCCAAGTATTTCAAACTTATCCTGAAGTTTTCACTGTAGATGTGACTGAACAGCTCCACAGAATCTGGTTCACAAAGGGAACCTTTGTTGGTGGTGACATATGTCTATCTTCAGAACTGACTTCTTTATATATCATATAAAGCTGTACAAAGAGGGAGACTGTGGGAGTGGGAAACTGAGTGAATACTGGAAAAAACATTTGAAAAATTTAAAGTTTATTGAGACACAGAACAATTCAGCCTTTTGTGCATAGCTCTGAGTTTGAGAAATGTATCTTTCGTGTCTGTAACGACAATGAAGACATGGGACAGTTGCTCCTCATCCTCAAGACTCCTTGTGTCTCTTTGTGATGAACTCTTTCCCTCCTACACATTATCTCTTACCTATCCCTTGTTGTGTGTATTTTTGCTACCCTGTCTAAGCTCTGAGAACTGGCAGCACTGTCAGCTCCCACCCAGCTTCCCTCGATAACCATGAAACCGTGTATTGTTTCCTCAGATGTCACACAATTGTGAATTTGGTTTGGATCACTTAATCTGGATGGAGTTGCGATTTAACTAGGTTACTGTAGATCTGGTTGTGCATGGATTTTAGTTTCCTCTTATCAGAGTAGCATTTCAGTTTGTTTGTCCATTTACTGGTTTATTGGTTGAAGTTCATTTGTCTTTCAGGTTTTGATGGTTTCAAATGAAACAACTAAAATGGACATAGAACTGAGCACATGGATACCCAATTGTTTCAGAATTACTAAATGTAAGATTATTTTTTCTCCATTGAACTACCTAGTCTCACTTGCTAAAAATCAACTGGCTATGCATGTGGGGACCTATTCTGCTCCACTGAACTCTCAGCTTATTATTAAGACAACAGCCTCTGATTTTATTTAAGGAGAAAGATGGCAGCTACGGCCCATATCCACTACAGTGCTCTGAGGTGTCTGAGAGATCCATCCTAGATGCTGAAGTGTGATGCAGTAGCAAAAAAGGAGTCTGCAGGGCCCACAATAGCTCCAAAACAAGCCACTGGGTGGGGGAGGCATACCTTATGGGAAGATGTTTTAAAAATGTGGACTCATGAAACAGGAAGGAGAGACAGCAGAGAATGATGAATGATGAATCTACCCTTTGATGCCAAGTCTTAGCTAGTAAGTTGCAAGAACAAAAGTTGTTCCTGATGAACAGTGGAGCTGCTGGCACATCTGGAAGATGTGCGGCCCCTTGGAGCTGCTGTAGAAGCAGGTCATTGCTGAATGGTGCTGGCCCTATGCCCAGTGGCCCATGAAGCCATGGTAGCTGCAGTCATGCCTCTTGTTTTAATGGGATGCAGAGAATGCACAGGCTACAAGCACCAAAACTGAACCTGGCGAGCTTCATTTAAGATCAGGGAGATGTGCAGCAGCTAGATGCTCACACAGATCCTGCCCCCAGAATCCCTCCCTAGGTGTGATATTACCCTGACTCTTGGCAACAGAAGGATATCTGAGATGAGTCTCAGCAGTGGTCCAGTATTTACCATTCTTCAGAAACCAGAAACCTTGAACCAGTGCACTGGTTCCTTCCTGTTTCATGAGTCCACATTTTTAAAACATCTTCCCATAAGGTATGCCTCCCCCACCCAGGAGCTTGTTTTGGAGCTATTGTGGGCCCTGCAGGCTCCTTTTTTGCTACTGCATCACCCTTCACCATCTAGGATGGATCTCTCAGACTCCTCAGAGCACTACAGTGGATATGTGTGTGTGTGTGGGGAAAGATACCGTGTAACAAATTGCAGTCTCCATTGCCACCACAGATACCCAGTGCAGAGACAGGAGCTGTGAATAACTGGTGGAGAGAGGTGGAACTAGAGACAGGGCAGCTGTGCTAGGCATGAGAGAAGTCTGCGGTGCACAGGGGAGCGTGTTGCTGAGTAGAGGTGTCATAGTGGTGTGCAGCAGCCTAGAGCTAGCACTCTGTCTCAGCCCCCAAACACACTGCCCAGATGCAGGATTGCTTTGGTTTTGAGCAACTAACTACAGGGTGTCCAAGATGAAGAACAGTTCATTGTTTTCTGGATTAGACCTCCTCAAAAGACTACTTTGGTCCATGCTGCTCCTGGAGGACACTTTGATATCTGTGGTCCTCTGCCCCAGGCTGTGTTGAAGCTAGAGGTTCCTGTGGATGTCTGTAGTTCTATAGTAGCAAGGAGCCTTTTGTTGATGTCCTTGGCCTGAGTTACCATGAGGCCATGTGGATATCCTTGGTCAGGGCCACCACCTGAGGTCATCCTGATGTCTATGGCCCATGCTCCCATCTGGGGTCGTATTGTTGTGACTGGCCTGTGTAGCCACCTGAAGCCAGGGTGATGTTCAGTTACCTCAGAGGGCCTTGTTTGAGTCCATGTTTCTATTACAGTCAGGGCCTGTGTTTATGTCCACAGCCAAGTTGTAACATAGTGTCCATGTTACCACCATTGGCCAAGTTGAAAGTCTGTAGTCTGTGCTGCAGCCTGAAGCCATGTTGATGTCTGAGGGCCATGGCAGTCACTGGAGATGTGAGCGGCCTATGCAACACCCAAGACCATGGTAATATCTGGGTCCATGTTGCCTTAGATGACTCTGTCGGGTCTAGATCTGGGTCCATGATCCAAATACAGATGGGGCCTCTGTTGATGTCTGTGCCCATGTTACCACCATCCTGATGTCTGCGGTCTATGCTGCAGCCTGAGAACATGTTGATGTCTGCACGCTGTGCAGTTGCCAACAACCATGTTGACGTGAGTAGTCTGTAGTGCCACAGGAGATCATGTTAAAGGTCAGTGGCACATGCTGATGCTGGGGAGAATATGGATGTCCACAGTCCAAGCTGTCACCAGAAGCCACGTGGAAGTCCGTGATCCATGCTTCTACTGCCCGTAAAGGTCAAGGAAGCTACTTATGCCATGGTATTGCTGACTACAGACTCACAGCTGAGAAAGAGGGACATAGAAGGTTTCTGTGACAACCTTCCATCCTCAAATAGTAACAGGCTAGACAGAAAGCCAGTGAATAGATTATATATATATATATATAATAAAAATTTTAATATATATATTTTAAAATAGATATATATATATTAGCATTTTAAAATGCAATTTTCAATCATTCATTGCTTATAGGTAGATACAGAGTTGACATTTGCATATTACATTTGCATCCTGAGATCTCTGGAAGCTCACTTATTAGTTGTAGTCACTTTTGGTAAATTCCTTGCAATTTTCCGCATACAATCACATTACCTACAATTAAACAAAAAGACAAGCCGAAAAACTGGGGGAAATATTTATGAACCATCACTGCACAGCTCCATAGCAGTATTACGGGGACATGACGTAGGGGAGAGTCTGGACATTGGTGCAGGGGATGTCCAGGGCTGGGACTACTTCAGAAAACAGCTTGACAATGAATACTTATGCTTAATTTTTTAAGGTATATGGAAATGCCTACTGACATATGTGTGTTTATGTTTGTGCATATGTATGCATATATATATAGTATGATCCATCTATTTATAGCTATTTATTTATTCAAGGCCAAGGAGAGTTTATTCCATGCAAAGACACACATGAATGTTTGAAGTAGCTTTATTTGCAACAGCCATACACTGAATACAGCCCATCACCTACAATTCAACGGATCATCTCTGGTCTATCCACATAATAGGAAACTTCCTGTGTGTTTAGTATATTCACTATCTTTATATTAGATTAAAGCTTAAGAAACTGTACACTTTAAACATGTGCAACCACTATGTGTTAATGATAACACAACTCAGAATAAAGTTATATGGCTTCAAGGCCCTGTAACTCTTCATTAAAAATACCTTTCTCCATGAGTCATTACATCACATTCTAACACCTATTTATGTCTAGCACATTTTATTGAATTGCAATAAGTCATTTGCTACCTGGTCTTCACTTTTTCCTTTAAACTGTCTCATCCACTACCATCCTCCTCTAGTTTATTGATATAGACAGCAAAGCAGAGTTCAGTGGGGGATATTCAGATATCATTTCTAGAATGAATACAGAATATTGGCAGATGAGGACATACATCTTCTTTGATCTCAAGTATAAAGCCTTTTTTGTTGATTCCAAGAATAATAACAACATGGTTGCCTACTATAAACTTTGTTCTCAGGATGTCCTCATGAAGACTCATTTTTGTCTTTATTACTAAGCTTTCAAGCTTTAGAGAAATGTGACTGAAGGAAATATGTCTTATCAGTGCTGGGATAAAATCAACACAGGAGGACACACCCTCTTGGGGCAGCTGCAGAGACTTCCCAAAGGGCAGAATGCCAAGACTGAGCATTACTGGATAAGGAAGGAACGCTCACATGAGCTGGGTCCATATGTCTGAAAAAGAAAGAACACCTGACCCAGAAACATTAAAGAATAAATAAGATGAGTAGACACTCTCATAATCATAAATCTCTAATAGCAAAGGTAGATGTGACAGGCGGTACAGATAGAAAGATAGGACTTGTGACTTCAGAAAACACTGGGAATAAATTATGGAGTCTGTGGACAGGGCAGGGGCCAAACTAGATGTAGATGTAACACATGTTAGATGGTGAACAAGCTATAAAATTGTTCTAAACTATGAGGCGCCATATCAAGTTGTGTTTTAAAGAGAATGTACAGAAGACAACAGGCAGGATGGATTTACTTCAGGGATAGTGGTAAGAAAGCTAGGAGACTTCCTGAAAGTTGGTTTTTTTTGGTTGTTTGTTTTTGTTATTCTTTTTTTTTTTTAATCTGAGAGTTCAGCTCAAAGGATAAGAAGCCAAGAGCAAAGACATATGAGGGGCGGGGACTCAGGGGAAGATTTTGGAGTTGAATAAGCTGGTTGCGGTATCTTTACCCTCAGATACCCACCCCTCCTCATTGCCCATGAGGACCACATTCACAGATGTACAGTAACATCCCATCTTCCTAAACTAGCAAAATCTCAAAATTCTCTGAGTTGCCTCTCTATGATTCACTTTTTCATATTTCAATATAGATGCTATGTAATATACAGAGAAATACATTGGTTATAATTCAAGTCCTAGGCCAGTTAGTTATCTTAAGAAACCTAATCAGATATAAACACTTCGAAGAAGTTGGTATCTAAGATTATTTTAACTAGAGTCAACTCTGCAAAGGATGTGACCATGTACCTCTCTTCACTTTCCACGCAACCTGCACAGGAAGAAGTAGAGTTTAATATGCATGAAAAATGGAATGAGAAACAAAATTTGCCCACTATATACGCATGGCTTCTGTATCCATGTGTAGCTGACATGGCAGATAAGAAGAGTACGTGAAAAGGCACTGTGTATGTCCACTTGACTAAGACTATTGAGACTGTAGACTACAAAGAAATGGGAATTTCTACAAGAATCTCATGTTGGGAGAAGGAAAAGGCCCCAGCACTGGAGGTAGGTAGGATGGGAGGGGGCTTGCCTTTGGGAAGAAGGTTCTACACAGTTCTAACAACTTGTCAGACCAGACAATGGAAGGTCTAATGATGGGCAGGACCACACCTTGACCAAAACTACTTGTCTGTGCATATTCTTGTTCCTCTATTTAAACATCAGTCTCAGTTCAGGATCCTGAAGATGGACTGGAGGGGCTCACTGGATCTCTTTGTTTCTCTTCCCAGTAGCCTCACTGAATAAATCTCCATTTCTGGCTGCTTACTATTAATTGGCCTGTCTTAATTAGTTTCTTGAGACAGGGGCCTGAACTTGACTTCTTTGGGATATTGTGACCCTGAGTTTGGTAAAACATGGATTCAACCAAACCTAAAATAGAAGTATTTGGGGGAAATGTTTCATATGTACTGAACATATAGGTCTTATCTTGTCACAAATTTTTAACTAGTTCAATATGACAACTACTTATATATCATTCACATTGAATTGAACATTATAGGCAATCCAGAGATGGTTTATAGCACAAAGAAAGAAAGATATGTATAGGTTTTATGTAAACAATACGTCATTTTATATAAGGGAACACATATGCATTTTAGTATTCAAGAGGCATCTAGACCAGTCTCCTATGGATAATTGCTTATTCATAGTAATGTTTCTAAATTGAAGCAAACCTTTCATGTCTAAAGTTGGATATCTAGAAGTGAGCTCACCAGAATAGGTGTTGGTGTGCTTGTCTTGCCTCCCCAAGGTAGGTTTGTCTTTGACTTCCAATTCCCCATGCTTTGATTGCCACATATAATCTAAACGCAACAACCCATTAGCTGGCATCATCTTTCTTCTCAGAAACCTCCAGACTTCCTATACTGTCTCCACTAAATTCTTATGGTTGCCCCAGCCTCCCCCTCCCACCCCCCCCCCCCCCCCCCCGCACAAGCCAGTCTATCCTAGAAAATGCTTTGTGGTCTCCCAGTCTCCAGATAGTCCACCTCCAATTCATACCGTCTCCCTCTCTCTGGACAGATTGATTGTAACAGCTACTGATTCAGCTGCTGATCATTCTCAACTTACTTCATCTGGGTTAACTTGCCCTCTCCCAGTAGATGACAGACGCTATGATATCAAGAGTGTGTTTTTGCTTCTTCCGTGCCACACTTACTCATTGGACCAGCACTACCCAGTTCTAATCCTAACAGAGTGTTCAGTTGAATTTAGGGGAAAAGAAGAGGAAATGGAAAATTACAATAGACAATGGTAAAGAATTCATCCATGTATCTATCCATTCATTTACCCATTTGCTTAATCTCCAAATGCATGCTTCATGTTTGTCCTGTTAGTGACTGAGATGGACCTGTTTACCACAGGCTCCTTCCTTGCCGGCTGCCATCTAGAAAATTGGCAATATAGGAGAGAACTAAAGGCTGGTCAGTGGTGAAGCTCATGGACTAGGAACCCTGAGGGACAGAGAGCCATGCAGGAAGGTTGGTGTCCACCCATTAGCTCATGCTGAACAAAACTCACAGCTGTACCTATCTGTAGTACTAAGCTTTTCTTTTTCCCTCCCTCCTGAATTCCATTTCTCCCTCCTTCCCTCCCTCCCTCCCTCCCTCCC
>NW_021604633.1:7451366-7462514 GCF_004785775.1 Grammomys surdaster | reverse complement strand
CCTTTCTCCCTTCCTCCCTTCCTCTCTCACACCCTCCTTCCCTCCCTTTTTCTTCCTTTCTTTTTCTTTCATTCCTTCCTTTGTAGTACTAGGGATTAAGTACAAGGTCTTACAGATGCTTTTAAAAAGTGCTTTGCCCTAGGACAGATATCAGGTCTCTTAAAGAAGTATATAACCAAGCAACAAACTATACTATATCAGCATACCTGTCCTGGATGCATACACAGTGGGGTCCCCTCCCTCTCCATTGCCAGACTTCTCTTGAGGAACAACTTCTGATGTCAGAAATCCCTCAGAAAATTAGCTATCTGGGGGGTACATATGAATTAGCCACTCTTCCCTTTGAAGAGCTTGCTACAACTTTTGCCTTAGAGTTTGGAAGAAAGCCATAAACTAAATGTCTATTTCACTCACTAGGATTCCTCTGTCTCCGAAGTAATCATAAAATTAAAAATGTTATTGTATGTATTGTATTGTAAATAATATGTTAGGTAAAAATATGTTTAACAAGGATAGGGTAACAGCACAATATAGCAAGTCTAGTGGAGCCAGCCCTGAATCCCTCATGTCTGAGTCTTACTCAATGATTCTGAGCTCCTGTGGGTGCTGTAAGGTAGAGGCAAGGAGGCATGAACAATGTGAGCTCCTGGCTGCAAGCCAGGACACAGTGAAACCACCAAACTGGGCCACTCTATGGGTAGAAAGAAAGGCTTGTTTGAAATCAAACAGTGTTGACTATCTCTTGGCAACAGGGTTGGAGATATAGCAAAATGGTGGGAAAGCAAACATAAGTAGATTTAAATGACTATCAGCAGTGTGGGGTCTTTGAGCTCTTAACAGCCTGTTCAGATTGACCAGGAGCTAGAGGCCCTTGCCTGAGGTAGCTGACATTTGGTGTGGATTAAGGAAGATTTTTTTTTAAAACAGAACCATGCCTTAGGAGATGCACTTTTCTGATAAACAGAAACTCCCCTTTACGTTTCTCTTTCCTAAGTAAAAATACATTTTATCTTGCCACAGTCCTTCTGTTTAGGACTTTGTCATGAGCACTGCCATTTTAGGGGATTGCTTTGGACTTAACACTGATCAGTACCAGAGCTGGAGCCTTGCCCAGTGCTCTACCAAGTCTGCCTGTTTTGAGAACTAAAAATGTCACCATGTCAAGATGAGTCAGCAGAATTTTGCAAAAGTCTGAAGTAAGAAACTGGCCTTGCCCTCTGTGTCATGGCTGAGGAGCAGCGGACAGGTCAATCTCAAGGTCTCCGGAGCTCCTTACTTAACAGTTGCCTTCTGGTGGGAGAAAGCCAGCTGTGAAAGCTCAGTCCCAAAGCGCCCTGATCCAGGTCACCTTTAGTTTTGTCCCAATCACAGGCAGCTCTCAGGAGAAAAGCGAACCATGGGACCTCACAGAGCTACTCAGAATGCCAAGCAGAACATGCAGTACCTGGCAGCAGTGAACCAACAAGCACCTCAGGGACTTTTTACAGAACAAAAGTGCAGTTTTAGGAGTTGCGAGACTTAGAGCTGGCAGAGGAAGCCCGAGAAGAAGGCAGTGTGGCTCACTGCTGTTAGTGAGAGGAGTTAGATGTGTTTTTCTACTGCAGTAGTAGTAGGTCTTATATAACACAGCAGTCTTTCTGTTCCCTGTGGTTAAATTTGTCTTTGGCTTCTTTATGGGATATACTCAAGAGACTAAAGGAGATGTGGACAATTCCAATGTCTCATAGGGGAACAGTAATTTCAGTTTTTTTGCCACTAATGTGATTCCAGTCATTCCGTCCTCTCATGATGGTGACAGAACCAGGGTTTTTAGGGCAAAAGCCCAGGTTCTATCAGCTCAATAGGCTAGGCATAGCCATCCATCCCAGAGTGCCAGTTCAAAGACAATTGATGATGGGAAGCTGGAAGTTGACATTTATCCAATGCTTCTCTGGGAAGAGGAACACTAAAGTGGTCCAGTGACACTGCCCATCTTTCAGGGTCCTGACTTAAGGTCTGGGTTTAAATAGAGGTCAAGAGGTGTGCATAAGTGAGCAGTCCTATTCATGAAGTGGTCCAGACCATCTCTGATCCATCCTTCTCTCTGGTCTGGTCTGATAAGTTGTTAATTTGTCAATTATTGTCATTACCTGAGGGAAACCATCTGGTTCTTACAACATGATTATTTTGGGTCTAGGGTTAAGCCCCATTCTCATCTAATGGGGATTGTTTGTTCTGTGAGGTTTTGATCTTCCTGGAATCCAAAGGGACTGAAGGTTTGAAACAAGGACTTTATCTGTGTCATCAGCCTTGAATGGAGATGAGATAGGTTAGGTATGCAGAGTTAGTTAAGTAGGAGTCTGAGCCAAAGAAAGGCAACAGGCACAGAATGAAGGCAGAGATAGGAGGCTCTCTTTCTACTTTAGCTGCCTTGTGGACCTAAGGGAAGAACCAGTGATTTTTAAACAACAGCACAACTAAGAGTTTATTTTAATTCCCCATATAGTGTTTGAACATCCCTCTGCTTTGATCAAGGACATTGATCAATCTGGTTTCCTATCTTGGAGAAGAACTAGCACCCATCAGAAGGGCAAGCTATTATGGCTGAGACAGAAATAGTTAAGTATGAAAATGGATATACCACTATAAAGCAAAATGACAATTATATGGTTTTTGGTACCCCTGGGGCCTTCCTGCTCAATAATTCATAGGAATTATGCCACACTTAGCACCCAGATTTTTCTTTAATAAACTGTGGCTTCTGGTAACAGAGATACTTTAGAAGTCATCAAGGTATTCCACTTCACAACACTTTTTAAAAATTAGTTTATAAAATAGTACATTTCCATACAACTCCCATCATCTCCCTCAACCCCAAGTTTCTACACCCACTTAAATTTTTTTACAATGTGATGATTTGAATGAGAATATTTTACGTAGGCTCATATGTTTGAATACTTAGACCTAGCTGGTAGAACTGCTTGAGAAGTATTAGGAGGTGTGGTCTTATTGAAGGAGGTGTGTCAGTGATGGGCTTTGAGGTGTCCCAATGTGCCTTCTTTTCCTCCTACTTGTAGATTAAGATGTAATCTTTCAGCTGTCCTTGTGTCGTGTCATGTCTTTGCTCTTCCAGCATGGACTCTAATGCTCTGAAACTATATCCCAATTCAATGCTTTCTTTTATGAGAAATCCTGTTTCTTTTAAAACCCTGTTTTATAAGGGAAACCCTTATAAGGGGAAACCCTGTTACTAAAGTCAAAGTCTGATGTTATTGGAAAGCCTTGAGCTTGGTGCAAAATGGCGGACTCCGTTTACCTGCAGGACTTCTTCTCTGACCTTGTCTGGGGAACTTGAAACCTCTATAGCCTCTAGCTGCAAAATGTCAAGTTGTCTTAGTTAGATTATAGGTTCAGGTTCCTTTCTCTTGTCATTTAACAAGCACCCAAGATCCCTGGAATGCCTCTTTATGCTAATGAGGCATCCCAGTACTTTAGCCTTCAGCCAATGACCTTTGTCCATCCTGAATATTACTACCTACTTCTCCAAAACTCTACAACCTTCAGTTCACTCTGAGTAAAGTTGATCTGTCTCCCTGAAGCTGATTCTGGCATGTGTCACCATTTCTGTTCATTGACTCTGCTCCCTTAGACCTCATGGGCCAGTGGCTAACAACCCTGGGGAGAATGAAGACCCACATAAGTTGCCTTGGTCATGGTGCTTTATCGTGGCAGTAGAAAAATAACTAAGACACATACCCAGTATTCCTCATATCTATTTTTATACCATATATGTTCTATCATTCTCCTCTATGTAGGCCTCTGACCCCTTTATAGCTTTCTTGACTCTATTTTTACTGCAAGATGATCAATCAAATTTGAAAGATTGAAACTAGAGTTCATAGGTTTCACACATGAAAGATAATATGTGATGTTTGTCTTTCTGGACCTAAGTAACTTACTAAGTATAGTTCCAGTTATATCACTTTACCAGCAAATTTCATTTCAATTTTGGAGGTTTTATGCATGCATTTGTGTGTGTATGCGTATACATCTGTGTATGTTTGTGTATTTGTATGTGTCTGTGTATGTGTGTGTATATTTGCATATTTTTATGTATTCGTGTATGTGTGTGTGCATGTGTCTATAGATGCTTGTGTGTTTTATACAAGGTAAGATACTACAACCTTGTTTCATTCTTATTTATTTATTTATTTATTTATTTATTTATTTATTTATTTATATGAGTACATTGTAACTGCCTTCAGACACACCAGAAAAGGGCATTAGATGTTGAGAGCCACCATGTGGTTGCTGGGAATTGAACTCAGGACCTCTGGAAGAGCACTCAATGCTCTATATCCACTGAGCCATCATCTCTCCAGCCCCCTTGTTTCATTCTCATATACATAGAGCTCTTGTTTTCCCAGCACCATTTGTTAAAGAGGCTTTCTTATTTCCATGTGAATCTTTGCCAGCTTTGATCAGGTGGCTGTCCTGTGTGAGCTTCCACATAGATCTTCTATTTGATTCTAGTAATAATACACATCTGGTTTTGTTACAATGCCATGCTGTTTTATTACTATGACTTTTACTATAATTCAAAATCAAGAATGGTGACACCTACAGCAGGGTCTTTAATTGTTTCAACTGCTTTGGCTGTCTGGGTCTTTCATAAGAATTCAAAGGGTTTTGCACTCCCCTCTTTCTGTGAAGCACTGTGTTGGAGTTTCAGTGGGGACTGCATTGAATCTGTGTATTGCTCTTGGTAGATACTCATTTTCAAATATTAATTTCAATCCACAAATGTAGAAGTTGCTCTGTTTTCTAGTGTTTTCCTTAATTTCTATCTTTGGTGTGTTAAAGTTTATGTTGTAGACATTTTCTGCATTCTTATTCTGGCTTATTAAAAGTTATCTGAGGCTATTTTGAATGGGATTGTTTCTTTGATTTCTTTCTTAGCTCTTTACTCTTGGGATATGGAAAGGCTACTTAGTTTTGTATGCTAATTTTGTATTGTGCCTCTTTGGTGGAAGTATTCATCAGCTTTGGTCAGACAGAGCGCAAGACCTTAGTTCAGTTTTCCTGCATTTGTAAAGAAATGCTTTGTGTCAAAACACATAATCTATTTTGGAGACTGTTAATGGGCTTCTGAGAAGAACATGAATTCTGTAGTGTTTGGAGGCAATGTTCTTAGATGTCTGCTAAGTTCATTACTCCATTATGTTCATGTATCAGGGGTTATATCATTCTGAAGTATAAATATTGTTAGGTCACATTTCTTCTTCTTTCTTCTTTCAGTTGGGTGTTTACAATGTTCAGGAGGGACTAGAGTATAGTAGGCCTGAGGTTTTTTATTGGTAGTGTTTTTTCCCTCTGTAAGAGTAGTATTCAGGCACTAGTCTGTATCCACAGCTGTCCCCTGAAAAAGTTATTACCCACAAGCAGATCCCCACAAAATAAGTAATAATTATACTACACCCCTTGGTAATCATTTTACATGGTACTAGGGCACTGACAGTACACTGTGAACAATGTATTAGATATAGGTGGAACCTTCAATATATAGAAGGCATAAAAGGAAGAAGGAATAAAGAAAACACAGTATGATGGGTGAGTGGTAATGAACTGATTGATAGAATACAGCAGGGGGAATATAAATTAGAGAGGGAACTCCAGGCAACAAAACTAGTGTGTGTGTGTTGGGGGGGTAGGATGGGATAAAGGGAATTTGTCTAAAAGTAGACTGAAGAGAAAGAGGTAAAGATATGCTATCAGATGACAGAGAAGTATCATGTGTCAGGAGGCTGAGGCACAGGGACCCCTACAAACCAGGCTACACTGTGCTATTTGGAAGAGGAAAAGCCAAAGGAATGTAAGAAAGGGGTGAGAGATGAAAAGAAAGTATAAGAACACAGCACGGTCAAGATGGCCTGGTAAAATGACCTTGTGTATTAAACACAGGTGGCATATACGTGGAGGGAGGTAAGTCTGGGTGTAGATAGAGGATATGAAAACTCACTGGCCTGACTGTTGGCTCTCATTTGGACTCTCTTGAGCTCCTTCCCTGGTACTGGGAGGTTTTCTGTGAATCAGCTGTCCCACCATGTCCCATAAGTTGGCTTTTAGACTACAGGACCATTTGCAGTGCTTCACAGGGAGTCTCTGGTTTAGTTAAACACCTGCAAATTCCTTCTGGTCTCTAGTTGAGACTACTGGCTTTGTCTCTGTCAGCTCTGGCTCATATCCTACCGGCTACTTAAGTCAGTGTGAAAGTTCCAGTGTAACTTTGGTTCTCACCAGATTTTCAGTCCACTGAATACTACTTAAGAGTTTCCTTGTCTCTCTCTCTCAGGTTTTGGTGTGTAGTGCCACTGCGATTGGTCTGAGATTCCCAAATGTGTGGTCCCAGGGTGCTGAGCTACAGTGAAATCTTACTAAGGAGAAGGGCCTATAAAATTCAAACACATGCACTCTGCTTCACCAGAGTGGTGCCCTCAGAAGGGGAAGGACAAGAAAAATTCCTGATTCCAGTAGCAGACTGGGGCCATTTCATCTATTTTTTCTCTATCTGGAGACAACTTGTGCAAATGGCTGACACACAGAAAAAGCCTCTTTTCTCCTGGTTCTGCTCATTGAAGTTGTCAATGGAGTTTTTAGGTAAAAATTCCAGATTTTGGCTAGGCTCGGACCCTCTCCACTCCCATCTTAATAGGCCAATTAGATAAGTTTTAAATTATGTGAAGTGAAAACTTAAGGGTTCTTTAAGAAGTCAGTTGGATGGTGTTTGCTGGGGCAAACACATGAAGGAACATTTCATTAAAGCAGACACAGGTGTGAAAGACTAAGGCAGACTCATGAAGGAATGTTTCAATGAAGCAGACACAGGAGAATGTTCTGTTAAATCAACCACAGTGAAAGGACACATGATGAAGGATTCCTTGCTAACAGCATGCATGCATTGGTCTGCCTTACACTGTGTAGTTGAGCTGCATTTGTTGAGACTCCATAGAGAGAAACACAGTGAAAAACTTCTGGTGGCGTTCTGCAGTTTCTTGCTGCTTCCACAGACTTGGGCTGATTGGATGCATGTGGAGGACACATGATACATGGAGGGTATATATTTATACCCGCCATGGAGTGACAGAAATAGAGCTAGGCTTGCTGGTACATCTAGCTGTACAACACTTGTGGGTCTCTCATCTTCGCTGATCTTCACTTCCTTGGGAGAGGCACAGCTGAGAGCTCCTGGTGTTCCTTCTGGTCCTTCCTGTTGACTTGAGCCTAGGCTAAGGCCTGGCTCTCTCTGCTCGGTCTCTACTAAACCAGACTGCTGGTGTACTCATGAAGTATTTGTGAGTGGATCAAGCTGCCACTGCCTGCTAACCTCTGAACCGAACTGCTGATTTCCAGACAAGACAGATGGGAGTTGTTCCATAGGACCTTTCTAAACAGGTCCACTCCCCCCGCCATATCCTTTCTTTTCCACTTACCTCTGGTGGGTTGTGGATTACAAAGAAGGTTAAAACATTTCAAAACCATTATTGAAATAGGATTTGAAAAAATTAAAGTTATAATTGTGGCCTTATGGTTCTCTGGATTTCCTCAGCATCTGTTGTTACATCCCCTCTTTTCGTTTCTGGTGTTATTAATTTGGATATTCTCTCTGTGTCTTTTAAATAGATTGGCTAAAGGCTTGTCTATCTTATTGATTTCCTCAACCAATGCCCTCTTCTGGATTTGTCTGAAGACAATCGCAGTGTATCCATAGAAAATAAATAAATAAATATTTTTTTAAAAAAACCAACTCTTTGTTTTATTGTCTCTTTGTATTGTTCTCTTTGTTTCTATTTTATTGATTTCAGCCCCAGTTTTATTATTTCCTGCCATCTCTTCCCCTTGAATGTGCTTACTTTTTGTTTTAGAGATTTCAAGTGTGCTGTTAAGTTGCTAGTATGAGATCTCCAGTATTTTTATGAAGGCACTTAGTATTATGAACTGCTTCCCTTGTGTCCCATAAGTTTGGTATGATGTGTACTAATTTTCACTGGATTCTAGAAAGTCTGTAATTCCTTTCTTTTTGTCTTGACCCATTCTTTCATAAAGTAGCAAGTTGTTCAGTTTCCATGAGTTAATGAGCTTTCTGTTGTTGAAATCCAGCTTCAATCTGTAGCAGTCTGATAGTATGCAGGGAGCTATTTCAATTGTCTTGTGTCAGTTGAGAATTGTTTTGCATCCTGGTATGTGGTCAATTTTAGAGAAAGTTCCATAAGATGCTGAGAAGAAGATATATTCTTTTTTTGTGGGGATGAAATGTTCTATAAATATGTTAGATTCATTTGGTTTATAACGGAAGTTAGCTCCAGCATTTCTCTGTTTACTTTTTGTCTGGATGACCTGTTTGTTGGTGAAAGTACGGTACTGAAGTCTCTCACTGTCAGCATGTGAGGGTCAATATGTGATTTAAGCTGTGTTTATATGTGTAATATGTGATTTACCTTGTGTTTGGGTATAGACGTTAAGAGTTGAAATTTCATCTTGGTGGACTTTCCTTTGGTGAATATGTAGTGTCTTTTTTCATCTCTTTTGATTAATTTCAGTTTGAAGGCTATTTTGTTAGATATTAAAATGGCTATACTATCTTGCTTCTTATTAGGCCCTTTTCTTGGAATATATTTTTCCAGCCCTTTACCCTGAGGTAATATTTACTCATAATGTCGAAGTGTGTTTCTTGTATGCAGCAAAATGATGAATCTTGTTTTTAAATCTACTGTTAATCTGTGCTTTTAATTAGGGAATTGAAACCATTGATATTAACAGATATACATGAACAGTGATTGTTAATTCCTTATTTTGTCTGGTTCTTCAATTTGTTTCAATTGATCAACCTGTCTATTTTTACACCAAAACAATGCAGTATTTATTACTATACTCTGTAGTACAGCTTGAAATCAGATATGGTGATACCTCCAGTTTTATTGTTCAGGATTGTTTTAGCCATCCTGGATTTTTGTCCTCTAATATGAAGTTGATAATTGTCCTTCCAACGTCTGTCAAGAATTGTGTTGGAATTTTGACAGCAATTGCATTGAATCTGTAGATTGCTTTTGGTAGGCTGGACCATTTACTATGTTAATCCTACTGATTTATGATCATGGGAGATCTTGCTATCTTCTGGTATCTTCTCCAATTTACCAACTCTCTGTCCAATAGAAAACTAATATCCAAAATACATAAAGAACTCAAGAAACTAGAAAGTTAAAAGAAAACAAGTAATCATAGAAAACATATCTAAACAGAGTTCTCAACAGAGAAATCTTAAATGGCTGAGAAACATTTAAAGAAATGTTTTATATCCTTAGTCATCAGGGAAATGCAAATATAAACTAGCTTGTAATTCCATTTTTCACTTGTCCAAATGGCTAAGATCAACAACATAAGTGACAGCACATGCTGGCAAGGACATAGAATAAAGGGAACACTCCTCCACTGCTGATGGAAGTGCTGATTTGTACAGCCACTATGGAAATCATATGGCAGTTCTTCAAAAAATTAGGTATCAAGACTACTTAAAGACTTGGCTATATTACTTGAGTGTATATGGGTATATACCCAAAGACATTCTAGCCTACCACAAGGACACTTGCTCAACTATGTTCATTGTGGCCTTATTCATAAAAGCCAGAAACTGGAAACAACCTAAATGTTCCTCAACTGAATAATGGATAAAGAAAATATGGTACATTTACACAATGGAGTATTACTTAGCTCTTTTTAAAAAATGACATCATGTATATTTCAGGCAAATGGATTGAACTAGAAAAATCATCCTGTGTCGGGTAACTCAGACCCAGAAAGACAAACACAGTGTATATTCACTTCTACATGGATATTAGCTATTAAATAAAGGATAATGAAGCTATAATCCACAGATCCAGAGGGGTTAGGATAAAGAGAAGGGCTCTACGGGGGAAGCATGGATTTCCCTGGGAAGGGGAAATAGATCAAGAAAGCCCCACAGAAGAAGGATTGGAAGATTGTAGGAGTCAGAGGGGATAAAGGACACCTAATGAGTCTACTAAGCGGGGCTCATATGGGCTCACAGAGACTGAAGTAGCAAGCAAGGGAGCTGCATGGGTCTGCACCAAGTCCTCTGCGTTGACGCTGTTGCTGTTAGCTTGGTGATTTTTTGAGAGCAGATGTACCTCTGACTCTTATACCCGTTCTTGGGACTTTTTTCCTTCTATTGGGTTGCCTTGTCCAATCTCAATATGATGGCATTTGCCTTGTCTTACTGTTTTTCCCCTCCCTCTTTGGCTGTTGTCTCTTGGAGGCCTGCTCTTTTCTGAAGAGTGTACAGAAAGGGAGTGGATCTAGGGGAGAGAGGAGATGGGGGGAATCTGGGGAAAAAAGTGTAATCAGGACACCTTGTAGGAGAGAGGAATCTATTTTCAAAAAAAATGAATTAATTAAAAAAGAGAGAAGTAAGGGTGAGAAACAAAAAGGGGATTTATTAAGTGTGACATCATTGGGAAGCCATAAAATAGTCTACTGGTCAAATTAAGGACTTTTGCTACTCTTAAGAGGATCTAGCTCCAGTTCCAAGTGTCTTCATAGCAGCTCACAGCCATTTATAACCCTAGTTCCAGAAGATCTATTGCCCTCTTCTGGCTGCTATGAGCACTGCATAAGCACGGTTCATAGACTTACACACAGGAAAAAATGCGCACACACACATACACACACACACACACACACACACACGCACACGCACACGCCGCACACAGATACTCACCCATGTCTGTGCATGTGTGTGTATATATATATATATATACATATGTATATATATATACATATGTATATATATATACATGTACATTCATATACATGTACCTGTACATGTATACATGAATACATATGTATATACTTTTTTAAAGAAAAGAAAGACTTTAATTTGGGGTTTACAATTTTTAGAGATTTTGACTTTTTGAGCATCACAGCAGGGAGTATGGGAGAAGAAGGCAGACATGGCACTAGAGCCAATAGCTGAGAGCTTTCATCTTTATCCACAATCATGAGGCAGAACTAACTAGGAATAGATGGGCTTTTCATTTTTGTTGTTGGTGGCAGGAGTTTGGAGGGATGTTGTTTATTCGATTTTGATTTTTAGCT
>NW_021604633.1:7426453-7450966 GCF_004785775.1 Grammomys surdaster | reverse complement strand
TAATCCTTCTCAAACAGTTTCCCAATAATCAAACCACACAGATACAGAAGAGGAAAGGCTCTGGGCAAGCTTATGAGAAGGAGCCTTGTTCTAACAAGTCACCATTTAAGACCTTCTGTGTGTTGATGTCTTGTGACTAGCCCCATCTATGGTACCCGAGTCCTCGGCAGGCATCTTTTCAGCTTATAAGAAAGTATTACTGCTTTCAATTCTTAAAACTCTAGGTCACAAGACAGGAAAGTCTGTGTGTTATATATATTTTATATCATTATACTCAGGTAGCACTATTGTAAATAACTGACATTTACTGATTGATTTAGTCCTTACAACAATGTCTGAGTAGTTACTTTTGTATTTTTACATATGGGAAGCCACTCTAAGGCTCTAAGCTATGAAGTATTCAACTTAGAGCCTTATATCTCCTTCCTCTTTAATCTTTGCCCAATACCTCTTTCCATTCATTTTTCTTTTATTTTTCCCTTTTATTGAACATAGATTCTTTTTTTATATAATATATTTTGATTATAGCTGCCCCTCCCTCTACTCTTCCCAGTTCCTTCCCATCTTCCCTCCCCTCCAGATTGAATCCCCTTTTTTGCCTCTTATTAGAAAAGGACAGGCTTCTAAGAGACATGAAAAAATAAAATATAATAAGATGGAGAAAAAAATCCCTACCATATAGCAGTTGGACACAGAAACCCAACAGGAGGAAAAGTCCCAAGATCAGGCACAGGAGCCAGAGACCCACTATTTCTCACAGTCAAGAGTACTATAAAAATACCAAGCTAAAAACTATAATACATACATACATACATACATACATACATACATACATACTCACACACACGTATTTTATATAGGTATATGCAGAGGACTTGGTGCAGACTCACATAGGTAGGTCCTGTGCTTGTAGTTTCAGTCTCTGTGAGCCTTGATTAGTTGATTTAGAGGACTTTGTTCTCCTGGTGTCCTTCATCCGCTCTGGATCTTAGTTTTTCTACATCTTCTTCCTAAGGATTTCCTGAGCACTGGGCAGAGGAATCTTATGGAGGAAGCAAAAGGCATGCATGATTAAGTAGTCCTGGTCAAGAAGTGGTCCTGTTCATCCTCGGCTCCCTCTGTTATTATAAATGATTAGTAATCATCTAGTAACTTGAAGTTACCGTTGAAGTAGGTCAATCTTATTCCTATAAGAAAATGACTTATTTCCTTTCTGGGTGTATCCTTGTCCTCAGACATAATTGTCTGTATTCAAGAGGGAGTGGTTGTCTGTCCTGAAGTTTACTCTTCCTGGAATCCAAATTCTGTGTCTTTAGCCTTGAAGGGAGATGAGATAGGTCAGGTATATAAAGTAAAGTAGGAGTCTGAGCCAACGTGAAAGTGACAGACACAGAATGAAGGCAGAGAGCCAGGCTCTTATCCTGTTTTTAGTTGTTTGTGGGCTTAAGTGAGGAGACTATGATCTTCAGCAAAAGCAGCTTCTAACTGTCTATTTCAGTAGTCTTAACATGGTATAAAATTATTCTTTAATTAAGAATAATAATAATATTATTATTATTATTATTATAGTCAAGTGAAACATAGCGCTTGGGAGGTGGAAGCAGCCAGGTGATGGAGTTTAGCCAGTCTAGCCTACAAGTGAGATACTGTCTCTAAACAAGCAAGCACACAAGCAGAGCTTCAAGTTTACAATAAGATCACATTATTTTTGGATGCACTAAACACTTGTTAAAAACACTTTTAAAATCAGGTTTCTCATTGCTTTCATTTTTCAGATAAGTTTAAGGTTTAGATTTTGTGTAGTTTAGCCAAAGTCACAGAAATTGAAAATAGCAAATCCAGATCGAAGATCTTTCTTTTTTGTATTCCACCTATACTGGTTAGTCTTCTATCAACTTGACACAAGCCATAGTTAGGAATGTTAGAGGTTGTTCAGAGACTCACCAGTCTAGCCATGAATAAATTGCAGCAAAGAAGAGGCTTTATTCAGATACTGGTGCCAGATACTCATTCATGGTTCCAGGACTGCACCCAAAAGGGCCCTCAAGATGCAGGTCCTATTACATTATTCAGGGGTTTATAAAACCAAAATCCAGAAGGCTACATACTTCTCGCCTTCATGAAATCAGAGGGCAAGGACATATAGTGATATACTTCCTGCCTACATGTAATCAGATATATATCCCGGCTATGTGTATAGTCAGGGGCAAGCAAACTTATATACAGAAGTGAAAATACATGGTTGGTTTGTTTTCTTACATGAGGGAAAGTCCCCATCATTGCAAAAAGCTATCTGTTCTTGTGCAAGTTGACCCTACATATTAAAGGCATTTTTGTTTCATAGCTCTTTAAGCACCAGCACAGGAAAGAGAACCTCAGTTTAGAAAATGCTCCCCATTAGATTGGCTTGTGGGCAAGCCTGTGGTTCATTTTCTTCATTAATAATTGATGTGGGAGGGCCCAGCCCACTCTTGACAGTGTCATCCCTGGGAAGGTTGTCCTGGCTACTTCAAGAAAGGATCAGGTTGGGCAAGTCATGAGAGCGAGATAGTAAGCAGCATTCTTCCAAGGCCTCTGCATCAGCTCCTGTCCATAGATTCCTGTACTGTTTGAGCTCTTGCTCCAACTTCCTTTGATGATAGACTATGACATGGAAGCTGAAATAAACCCTTTCCTCTTCAAGTTGATAGTGTGACAGGGCAGGACAGTACAGACGTTTCTCCATCTTGTATTCTTGCTGTGGCTATTTCAGGTTTAATTAGAATTTGATCTCCTTAATGGAGAATTTCATAGAAAATTACCCAGCTCTATTCTAGGAAGACAAAATCAAGATACCCCAGATAACTCAGTTTCTGCTAAACTGTTTGCTAACTGCTGATCTTAGCTTCTATAAAACTACTTGCGTACATTAAGCTCCCCCAGCAGCTACTGAGACAAATGCTAGGATGTGGGTTTTGCCTTCAAAAACCTCATGCTCTGGACATTTGTTGCTATACTTTGGTACAGAATTCCTGAGTATAATCCATCTTGCTTGAATAAAAACAGTATGTGAGTGATCCTCTCATGTGGTCTCCCAATAGTATTTTGGAGGCTCCAGCAAGATACACAGAGACTGAACCCTAACACTTAGGGGCCACAGGACTCTGAGGAGCTGAAGAAGAGTGCTCTAGCTGGAGAGGACTTCTATGGAGTGCTCATCCTGAGAGGTTTTGGGGCTTCGGGAAAATCCTTTCTGACTGATCTCTGCTGAGTGCTTCAGAGATACCCCAATGCCATCACCCAAAAATGCAAATAGAAAGCCATCTGATCTGAATACTCCCAGAGGTAAGTTTGGTCTGTAGGAGGCACCATCTGGTTAGAACACAGAGGGGAGGTCAGACTCAACCATGGATATGAGTATCTGCAATCCGCATGAAACATAACCAGATTCCCCTAGTCTGTTCAGACATATGAATGTATGGTACCCAATCCTGGTTTTCTTTACTATGTGTCTCTCTTTATGTTTTATTTTATTTTATTTACTATGCGACTTCTTGTGTGTCTTTCTGCCTGTCTCTGCCAGGTCTATTGGTTGGAGACTTAAAATGGAAGGGGGAGTGAGCTATCCCAAGATAGCAGCCATCCCTATGCCCATGATGGTGCATGAAACAACCATGCTGATTCTCCTACCCTTGTTATGGTACCCCACATCTAGCAACAACTGTAGCTGGGAACAGTGACTGGCTGTTGCTCTTATTATGGTGATTGTAGAATTCCAGGCCAGTAGAAATTCACCCTGCCCATGGCCTGCACCAGAGTTCTAAGATTTGGAACTCCCTGCCCCTATGACTCAGTGTTAATGGCCAAACAATGTTTCAGAGTTAACATCCAAGTAATATTTCCTGTCACATTGTACTTTTCTACTAGCTCACTGTACCTGCTTCGAAGACCCTACAAAAGCCAGCATCTTTATCCTGTCCTCTGCTGTCGCTGTTTCCAGTCAGAGGTAACTGCCATTCTGGATTTTCTCCCAGTAAATCTCTTATATGAGGTGTGTTGTGTGTTGTGACTTTGTGGTATTCCTTTGTTCCCACCTGCCAAGATGCCTTTGCACCAGAAAAACCTTTACAGGGATGCCCAAAGCTTTCCTTGTAATCACCAATGGATTTCTCTGGTGAAAGACCCTAACTTGGTTTAAGACTTGTGACTTCTTCTTGGGAAATCCTTTTGGCTCAACCAGCTCACCCAGAGAAAAGTAAAACTTTCACCTATCATCTGACCCCACAGCAAGATATGGAAGAAGTTGACTCTCTGCTTCCTTCTTTGCCTGCTCTGAACCACTTGTTGAGCCTGGGGAAAGAGGAAGTAATTCTCCAAGTCATGTGCTGGGGAAGAGTGGACTTGCATTGGAAGACCCCAAACCCTCCATTTTTGGAGAAGCTGCAGGCCTTTATCAGCCTGTTGTAAACTGTTTTAAGGTAAGAAGACATTGGATCTTTTATTTTCAACAGATATTATTGGGAGGATTAAAAGAGGCAGCCAGGTGACTTAGGGGATGTCAGGTTATTCAAGGACTCGATTAATTACTTGTCCAGTTTCTGGAAAGGCTCCATGAGACATACTGGGTATTTACCCCCATAGTCCTAGATGCTTCTGAGAAGCAGTCTGGCACTAATATTGCCTTTGTCATGCAGTCAGCTCCAGGCATAGGAGAATGCTCTAGAAATTAGAGGCACTTGAAGGGCTAAATAAGTCTCTAAATAAGTCTTGGATATTGCTCCAAAAGTTTTAGAATGCCAAGATTCAGCTGAAGACAGACAAGAAAGAGACTTTCCTGTGAAGTATCACTGTCCTTGAGGAATTAAACAGGAGAGGAAGTGGGGGAAACAGACCAGGAAAAGGGGTTCATGGGCTTTCTGGGGCCCTGACTGCAGATTTGCTGAAATTTAGACCAAAATATTCACAAACATCATCATCCTCTCCTGTGTAGATGGACTCCTCATAGCTCTGACCCCTAAAGAAAAATGTGGACATACAACAGAAGGCCTTTTAGAGGACCCCGAACCCCTAGGGTACAGAGTCTCAGATAATAAGGCTCAGTTGTACATCCCTCAGGTTACAGGCCTAGGCTAAACATAGAGAAATGAAAATACTTTCCTATGACCATGTTTCAATCATACTACAAATCCCTGCACTGACATTGTGGGAATTCCTAGTGGTCATTGGGTACTGCTGCTATGGATGGTGGTGTTTGCTGAGATGGCTGGGGCCCTCTAAGCCAGGAGTACACAGCCTTTTGGATAGACTGAAACTGAGCAAAAAGGCCCTCCTGTCTGCCCAAGTGCTTTCTCGACCCCCTACCATTCCCCACCCCTACCCATGTCTCCTCAGGCATTACTAAGCCATCCCACTTGTGTGTGGATGATGTCAGAGACATCACCTAAAGATTCTCATGCAAATCATAGGACTCTGGGAAAGATTGGTGGCATATCTGCTCAACAGACTTGACTTGGTACAGCCCAGTGGGGCATAAGTGCCACTGTACTACTGGTAAATTAAGCTGACAAATTAACTGTAGGGTACAAACTATTCCTGACAGCCTCACACTATACTGAGTCCCTCTTGAGGGGAACACCTGAGTGACATATGTCTAACTCCCAGTGACCCAATACTAAGCCCTGCTACTGTATCAACCCCACATTTGGTTTCACAGATGACACCCCTCAATCCTGCCAGTCTCCTGTGGGATGATGACTCTAAGGGTCCCCTGCATGACAGTCTTAAGGTGAGTGACCAGATCCAGTCATCAGGCTTGATCTGACTGGCATTCATTTGTGACACCAGATGAGGTATTGTTCACAGATAGCAGTGGTTTTATCCAAGCGGGATCTGGTATGCAGAGGCAGCAGTGGTGACCCAAGATAAAACTATCTTTGAGCAAAGAAATCTCAGATTAACAAGCTGAGTTTTTAGCTTTGACTGGAGTACTCTGCTGAGGGAAGAACAAGACTATGACTATATACACAAACGGACACTGTAAACCTATGAGATCCATGGGATTTACACAGGGAGAGAGGATTGTTGATCTTAGGAAAAAAGATGAAAATCTGAGAAGAAGCCTTAGCCTTATTAGAAGATATTTGGTTACCTAAGATGTGGCCATTGTCCACTGCAAAGAACTCTAAAAAGGGGATTCCCTAGAAGCCAGTATCAACAAAGATGACTTGACTGCCTAGGAAGTATCCTGAGAGCCAGTGGTACATCATCAAGTCTTGAGAGCCCTTCCAGAGCCCAGTTACCAGACCACCTGGAATACAGCCTGAGTAAGATTGACTCAGAACAAGAACTGGCAAGACAGTATAAATAAGGATGTTGGCTGCTACTGGACAACAGACCCATCTTTCCTGTGAGTCTGGGAAGGCAACTGGCTTTGGATCTTTACCAAGCTACCCACCTAGTGACCACAGAAACTACTGAACTCCTCAGACCCAGGTATTATTTTCCAAATTAGAAAAGGCTGGTGAAAGAAGCCATGTTTAGATGTGCTACCTGTGTTTAGGAAAATCCCAAAGTGGGGAGGAAGATCCCACAAGAGATTCAGGCTTGTGAAATGGACCTTGGGAACATGGGAGTTGGACTTTACTGAAATCATTCCTACTGTTTTGGACTATAAATAATTGCTGGTGTTTGTAGATACAGACTGCCCCAAGAGTTACAAGAAAAGTTCTTCAGGGAATAATACCTAAATTTTTAGTGTTCCTAGCTTTGGGGTCTGACAATGACTTGACCTTCATTGCCAAACTCTCAAAATCTGACAGGTATAAAATATCTATTGGTAATTATATTGTGCATACAGGCCACAGAGCTCAGGTCAGGTAGAAAGAGTGAATAGAACTCTTAAGGAGATTCCGACCAAATTGGTTCTGGAAACTGGTGAAACCTGGGCCAACCTCCTTCTCTGCTTTGTCCTGCTTAGAGTCCAATGTTCTCCTTAAAAGAAGGGGATTGCTCCTTTTGAAATTATGTTTGGGAGAATACCTCCTATCCATCCCAAACTCTGAGATATTCTCTAGGCAGATAGGTCAACACTTTGTTTTCAAGTCCTGTCAGGCTTTCCAGGAAGCTCTCCAGGTCATTGACCAGACAGTGGAGAGAATTCTGCCATCTCCAAGATTCAAACCCACTCTAAGGATCTATACCCAACTCTGGAGCCTGTCTGGAAGGATCCCTACCCATCATCCTCATCACCCCTACTACTGTCAAAGTAGCTGATGTCACTCCTTGGAGAAAAAGGTCACTGAAGATGATGACAGATGGCCCTTCATTTGGACCTCAGACATCTTAAGACTGACCAGAGTTTACTAATCCAGGATGCACAATGCTATTCCCATGTCAACCAATCAGTGGTAATTAGAGAAAACCTTGCCATGGTCGGCAAAACTGCAAAGAACGAAAAGGAAGGAGACACAGATCAGATAATGAGTCTCTGTTTCCTTGGTTCACATGGCTGATCACCTCACTGTCAGCAGACGCTGGACCATGATTCTTATCCTAATCAGTCTATTAGTAGGACCCTGCACCCTCAATTGCGTAACCAACTAAATTATTAGTCCCTAGGATTAACTATGACGTCCTAATACATGATAAGTCAACAATTTGACTTATGCCCACAGAACCATGGGGAATGTGACATAGCAAGAGCATGCAGATGTTCCTCTATTTTGTATTCTTGCTGAGGCCATTTCTTGCTTAACTAAAAGTTGATCTCATTGATGGAGAATCCCATGAAAAATTACCCAACTCTATTCTAGGATCTTAATATCAAAATACCCAGTAAACTTATCTCTGCTTCTGTTGAACTGCTTGCTTGCTCAGAACTACTCCTTTCATCTAACTGCTTATTTTAATTTCATGATGCCAGGACATAGGTTTCATCTTTAAAAACTCTGTGCTCTGGACACTAGGTGCTACACTTAGGTTCTGAATACCTGAATGTAACCCTACCAACTGAAATAAAGACTTTCGACAACTTATTGGCCATAAGTTGTTTCTGAGTGATCATCTTTGGTGGGCTCCCCATAACAATTTTGGCCATGTTTTATTATCACAGAAAATAGAAACCCCAATCAAGACATCATATGTAAGATTCATTTTGTTAAAATGAAACAAACAGGAAAAAGATGAGGAAGTAGATAATTCACGAGCAGATCATAAGTCTACTTTTAAAGATTGTTAACATTTAAAGATTGTTAGATATTCAACTTCTGATATTTTCTTCCACTTAAATTGTAGTGGTGAGAATGAAATTAATAAATCCTCACTGATAACTAACAAAGAAAGCATAAAGGGAACCCAGGGGATATGTTTCAGGTTTTAATGATATATTAGCAATGTCCAGTATAATTTTTCAGATTTTTGTCTTTAAACATCACAGAATATTTCTACAATTAGCTCAAGTGATAACAATGATAGCTGCTCTGTTGACACAACCTGCAAGGTAAAAGAGTCCTACCTCACTGAAATTGGAGATACAGGAGTATATCCATCTACTGTTATTGTGTCTTGGCAAGCAGAGGTAGGGCACAGGGAAAAATCGGGTAGGTTGTGGGAAGGGGATTAATGTTTGGGGACCAAATGGATCCATACAATTCCTAGTTTCATGGAGTACAGAGTTGCCAGGAGCCATTCTACTCCTCCTCCTGGCTCCAGATCCTTCATAAAGAATGGGTCAATACCAGCCAATGAATGGTGTCTCCACCTGATATCATCTTTCACACTCAAGCCCTGGAACTTTATGGGTATCTATCTGTGTCCCAGATAAGACATTATAGTCCCTCCATAATAATTTCTGAACATTTACTTGGAAAATAAAATTTTGGCCAACATTTACCTCAGTCCTTGACTACTTTATGAAAGAGCATACATTTAGTGGGAAAGACAGATACATGAAAATATATTATTTGTACAACAAAGGGATGAATTCCGTGCAACAAGATGAGGGTCAGGTAGGCAGAGTGCTGTTCACATGAGAATGTTGAACAAGGCATTGCATGGACTGGGTACTTCCCAGACACAGATGAGGAATAGCAGTCCAGACAGAGGGAATGGTAGAAGAAAACCCAGCAAGATGGGAAGAGAGGTATATTTGGCACAGCAGTCAGTGTCAGTGCTATTGAATTAGTAAGTGTATGTCTGTTTGTCTACAGGTTGTGAGACAGGTTACAAAGGTCCCTGCATGGCATATTTTGGAATTTACATTTCATTTCATGGTTAATGATGTAGGCTTTACAGTAGGAAGTTATGGTCAGTTCTGACATCCAAAGAGGTGGCAGTGGCAGTGGCAGCAGCAGGGGCTGGCAAGGGATGAGGCTGGACACCCAGGGGACAGTGTAGGGTAGTTGAAGTTGTCTCAGAAATTCCAAAGGATGTTAGTTTCCCAAGCTGGGCCATGGCTCAACTGTGGCAGTGCATATGGGCATGAAGAGGAAGTCTTTGGTGGTAATTGTTCTATTGATTGACAGAGGATAAAAGCTTGACATTCTAGTGGGTGTAGACAGGCTATTCTCTGATGAGATTCAAGCAGGTTGTGTGTTTAGAAACATCACTAACAAGTCTGTAGAGGAGTCTCTTTCCCCTGGCTTCAAAGGGATGATATGATTAAAAAGGATGTGTTTGTTTAACAAATGGAACTTTTGATCATGGAAGGGACCACACAAGCAGAAAGGAGACAGGACCTTCTTTGTTCACAATTTCTCTTCTGTTGAAAAAGTTTCTCTATTGCTTTTGTGCTTGATTTTTTTTCCTGCTATTAATCTGCCACCTCGTGGCCTAATGAGAAATTTCAATTTTAAACCTCAGAGGGAGGACTAAGAAGTCAATATTCTTTTTGCAAACATACAAACACTGCCATAGCATAGCACTGTCTGTGTAAAAGATAGATCAGAGCAGGAATACCCCTCTACTATGTAACACCTTCTTCCCTGCTGTCCAATGACACTGTGGGATAGGAATTCACAAAGCAAAAGAAAGCCACAGGCACTTATAAATATGCATGCTTTTCATCCTACAAAACAATAGCCGGGATAGTGTCTTCATATTTTAATGGAAAGTTTAATTGCCCTAAAAGTTAAATAATCAGGTAAGATTAACATCAGCATCCAAAACACTGTCTAGAATCATAAGACAACTTTGCAAACAGATAACAACTAGACAACAAATAAACACTTTCAAAGTGAAGTTAATGAATTCTACATATACACCTCTTAGCAACCATATGGCAGCTCCCAGCCATCTATAACTCCATTCCAGGACATCTGATGCTCTCCTCTGGCTTCCATGGACACCAGGCACACACATTCTATACATACATACATTCAGGCAGAACAATAAATAAATATACACAAAAAATAAAAGGCCAATTAAATCACCTAGGGACTAGTATGCTTCTTAAATTTCCACTTTGATGTCTTTTAGTTTAATCTGATTCCACAAATGCCCATGAGTTCTTAATTTTCTTTATAGCCAATCTTCTTGTTTTCTCGGTCCAGGCATATCATTCTTAACTATTGTTAGTTTTATTTTGTGTGCTCTCCTCCCAGACACTTGTAGTTTGAATTACTACACATCTGAATAAAGTGGTATGTAAGCTACTTTCTGGGAGGGCAGCTATGTATTACAGCAGGACATACTAGGCTGAGGTTAGCAAAAAACCTCAGTTGCTTTTAAACACTGCAGGCTTCCTTTACTTTTCTTACTAATTTGGAATTCTGGCTTCCTTCTCTTTCAGGTTTTATGATTGCTTGTTACTTTCGTTTGCACTCTTTTTCACGATGTCTGAAAGGACAGTTGAGCTGGGAGGAAATGCAAAGGTAATTGAGTCCACCTAGCTGCTCTGAAGTTAACAGTATGCCAATTCTAAACATCGGGCTTGATGCTAACCTATTCTTTCACACAAAACAGCATCCAGTGACATATGCAGAATTGGGAGGAGTCACCACAGCTTCCTTTGTGTCCATGAGGTCCACACTTGTGGACAAGAATTGCATCTGTTGAACATGGCATAGGTTTTCTTGACATTATTCCCTTTTAAAAACCCATAAAACTATTCATGTAGCATTTCTCTTGTATTGGATATTATTAATAATCTAGAGATGAGTTGAAGTATATGGACATATAGGTCTAGGTTGTAGGAAAATATTACTAACATATCATTATATATAAGGGGGTTGATAACTTGAGGATTTGCACATGAGTCCATAATGGTGGGGAAGGCATGGGGGGCAGGGACAAGAAGCAGAGAGATCACATTTTATCCATACACAGAAAGAGAGAGTGATGGGAAATCTGTGAGGCTATAAACCCTCAAAATTCACCCCTAGTGATATATTTCCTAGTGGTGTTAGGATGTGATGAATCTCCACTTTGTAACAGTTCTATAGCCCCTGAAACCGTGTCCCCAGCTGAAGACCAGCCGTTCAAATGCATGAGCTTATGGAGCCATTCTCATACTATAACAGTCCTGGGTCATGCCAGCAATGTAGGTGACATGAATAATCAGAAAAAGTGATCAGAGGGTGGAAAGCTAGGAGGGAGCTCAGAGTTAAACACTACGCTTGGGGTGGGCACAGCACTTACCATTTAACCGTTCTACCTAGAACTGAGAATCATGTATGCAGGAAACACACTCCTGTCTGTGTCTGAGTATGTGGAAGGGCAACACTGCCTCCTAAGGTAAGATGAGATGCAGCTGTTGGTTTGCCCTTTCAGCTCTGTGAAAGACCATTCCCTAACCCGCTGACCCAGCATCCTGTGATCTACTTCCTCCAGACACAAGCTATGGTAGAGGCTCAGTTCTCCCCAGCAAGGGGAAGTGGAACTAATTCTGCTACTCTCAAGGAACAACTGAGCACGAACCTCTGCCTGTTCTCACGGGGTTACAAGCTTCCTCTCTCTGGTATGCTTCTGACTTTCATTATCTGCATTTCGTTTCTCTTTCTCCTGGACATGGAACCAAGCTAAGCACACCTAACCCAATTTCACTGTACCTTCTTTGAAGAGCAGGACCTGGCTCCTTGTTAAGCAGTGGAGGGCCTACCTGATGTAGCTCACCACACTGGACTTGTCCAGTATCAATTGCGTCACGCAGAGAGCTGAGATCATAGAATCTAAGAGAACATTGGATTTTCTGGATCTTCCTTTCGGGGCATTCTGAAACATTTTTAGAAGCCTGAACATCCTGGTTGTTCAGTTGCCTCCCCCACCTTCCAGAAACCTAGTACCACCTCAACTCTGACCCCAACTCAGATCAACCTGGCTCTGAGACCCAATCAGAAGAGACTCAGCTGGAAGAGGGGAAAACATTACCATTACTTAATGAGTTCAGATGGTCATAACTGAGAAATCTGTGTAAAGTTTATTGTAGAATATACACAATCTCTTAATGAATTAATCACCTAAGGCTACAAGTTTTTACGTTTGTGGTTCAAGGGCAACACTAAGGTCAGTTATGTTTTGGGGTTTAGTGTTTTATTGGAGAGGTAGTAATGCCCTCATGGCAGTGTGAGGGTCCCTCCTTATATTTTTTAGGGGAAGTGGGAGGTTTTATGTCACCAGACTGGTGCATGTAACCTACCTGTCTGATTCCTGGGCAGCAGGGAGAGAGGAATCTGTTTGCTCAGGGCCTGTATGAAGAGTCAGTGACAAGGATGAGGAGAGCAAGAATCTAGGGAAGCAAATCAATAGAGGGGCTTTATAAAATATCAAGGCCCTGGCTAGCAGAATCCTTCCCCCAAATCTTCCAAAAAGATATAAGTTATGAAGAGGGTTAAGAGGAACTGGAAGCCAGAGGCTGCTATGCTTGAGGACCATCAGATGCAACAGAAATGTGGGATTGCAGTCAAGGCAAAGTGAGATCACGCCACAGTCATAGCAGACTTCACTCTGCCTTCAACATTGTTGCCTGCTGCATCCAGACTGGGCCTTAAACTATCTCTGTATGTTTCTATATGTAGACCATACAGTCTGCCTGTTAGTCAGAAGTATCATGTGGGTTGAAAGCCATTGTGAATCTAAGTAAAGATGTACCTTTTTTTCTTAGGGTACCGAGACAGTATAAGATTCAAGTTAGAGCAGGGGAGCAGAGAAGCCTGTTCTCTGCAGAAGCAAGAGACCTGTTAAGGCCATGTGGTATTTATTGGAGTTCAATGTTTTTGTATTTAATCATGCCAATTTATACCGTCCTTTGTTTTCTTCTCTCATCTCTATTAACTCTGTTGCCATTTTCTCTCAGTGCTGTCTCCACATAACCTTCTGAATCGTTTTCTTTCTTTCTTCAAAATTAGCCTGTGTGCTGTTGAACTGAAAACAAAAATGAACAGAGCTTCTTGAAAGTCCCTCTTGACCCCCCCCCCCCCCCGGCATCCTGCCAAGCTGAAACCATGGACAAAAAGACAACCAGGGAGCCACAGGATTCAAGAGTGCCTCTCCATCATGCTGAGTGGGCATTTGTCCTTATTTGAAGCTAATTTGTGATCCTTTCTCAGCTCTTGCAAATGCTTTAGGTTCTGCAGGCACCAAATGTTCCCTGAGTATGTTAAACAAAAACACAAGGAAAGAACAGAAGGTTGACTTTTTACCCAACCCCATGAGCAGAAAGGAAAACACTCGAAGCTGAAAAATTGCTTTCCATGCATGCAGTTCTGAGAAGGGTAGATTAAATTAAATGGCCTTACCAGCCCTTTAAAAATCTAACAAGTACAGCCTCGCTTCCATCCTCAATTAAAGCTGGCCCGCATTGCCAACTGTTGGCAAAATAGACCCACGTGGAGGTCCTATTGCAATGAATCTCAGTCAAATGGTCTTTGGCATCTAGCTGGTGGCACTTGTTCCTCTCACACCATCTCCATATCTACCCTCTCTGTTTATTTATCCCTCAGTCTCCTGCCTTTATCTCTTCATCCCCGGATTGTTACAGCCACTTTGACTCATTCTGCAGCTTCACCTTCCTCCAAGGCCAGACCAATACCTCTCAAACTCGAATTTCATTTTTTTTCAATACACTCAGTAAGCCTCCAATGGATCTTCACACTAGGATACAAAGCTTAAAAATCCAGGCCGCTATGACAGTTCAAAATACCTGATCATTCTATTTCCCACTTACATTGATTTTTTTCCCACTTCCTAGCTGTATCGCTGTGGTCCACCCCCACCACCAATTAATAGTTTAACTAGAATGGCTCATGTGAAGGAAAATCCCTGAAAAGAAACCCAACTTCTGCTGAACCTCTGAAAGGTTAATTAGAATTTTAATGATGTGGAGAGACTGGTATGTTGCAAATCAATAGCCAAGTTATTCTGGGACATCTTTAGTCATTTATTCATAACCATCTATTATTACCCACCTTGGTATATGACCTAACATATTTCTGACTGCCAGGTAAATCCCTTTTAATCCTTTCTAGGCAGACCTCCAATCTCCAATCAGCTGATGGCTAATGTTGTCAGATAGCATCTGAGGCCTATATCTGAATGTCTTCTGCTGTGCTGTAACCCACCTACCTAACATTTCCACCACTGTGCTTGAAAAGTACCTTAAACGTACAACTTCTGTTATATCATCATAAGAACTTCACCAAACCATTACTATTTTGGAGCTTAGACTTTGAGGTAATCTAAAGATAAATCTGTGTTCTTGAACATGGTCACTCATATTTGGCTCCAGAATAAGTTTATCTCTTATCTCCTTTGAGGTGAGAGGTTTGTGCCATTAGCTACAGGGTTGGTAGCCCATCTGGTACCTTTGAGTCTGAAACAGAGGTTCAACGTACCCAAAGCTCTGTATATGTCTTGTAGGACCTCCCTTTCCCTGTCACCTTGATGAGTGGAAAGATAGATGGCTTTGAGGAGCCTCAGCATCTGGTAGAACCTGAGGGAAGAAGTGTGACGATAAAGAGCTGTGTCTGTAGAGAAACTGTTTTGGCAGACACATCCCAATCACAGTCCACCACTGAGGGGAAACAGAAGCAGGAACTCAGGCCAGAACCTGGAGGCTGGAACTACAGCAGAGACCATGGAGGAATGTTGCTTTCTGGCTTGCTCTCCATGTTTTTTGTTTTTTTGTTTTTTGTTTTTTGTTTTTTTTTTAGCCTGGTTTCTTATAAAGCTCAGAGCCTCTCACAGTGGGCTGGTCCCTTTATCATCAATCACTAATCAAAACAAAACCAAAACCAAAATCAAACAACAAAACCCATAGATTGCCTACTGGCCAAGCTGGTGGACACAATTTAACTGAAATTTTCTCTTCTGAGATGGCCCTGGCTTCTGTCAAGTTGACAAAAATCTAACCCACACAGGTTATATCACTACTGTATTAGCTAAGCATGCCATTGACCTAGAGTTCAACATCTACCATTGAACTGGTGATATTAAGAATAGTCACATTGACTTTCTGTAAGTGTAAATGTCAGGCTGTCTGAGTGAAATATACTGAAGAGCATCTGTGGTCCACTGCACACTGCAGAGAAAGGGTGGGTGTCCAGCACTGTCATTCCAACTTTGTGGAGTTGCATACTGTTAAAAGAAAGGATGTGATTTTTCTTAGCATGGCTTTGATACAGAAACCACCTTGTTAGCTGCTTGTGAGGCTTGGAGCTGTTGCTGTTGTGGTCTTGTACCTGTGATGAGGAACCACTACACAGCCCAGTTTGCCCAGCACTGCTTCTGGGAGGGATTCTCTTTAAGTCTTTGGCTGTCAATAGTCCAACTATGGTATGTGGGGTCGGAGCTCTGCATTTATTCTACAGGGGGGTTGAGCTTCTTGGATGTCTCACTTCCCCCAACTTGGGCTAAAGTGATAGTTGAGTGGTTAAGAGCATTTGCTGTTTTTGCAGAGGACCTAGGTTCAGTTCACACCATCCACATCACATGGTGGTTTACAATTGTAATTCCAGTTCCAGGGGACATGATACCTTCATCTGACCTCTCAGGGTATGTGGTACAGATACAATAGCAGCAGCAGCAGCAGCAGCAGCAGCAGTAGTAATTTTTCTTATCAATGGTGGTAAATTATTTTTTCAAGGTATTGATTTAGTTCATCCTTATTATCCTTTTATAAGCCCATTTTACAGATGAGGAAAGTAGGATGTAGAAATTGTCATTTATGTAAAACAAAAAAACAAAAAAAAATGACCGAGTTGGAATTCAAAGTCTTTGTCAGTTTGGCTCTAAATTTTATCCACTTTCTTTAAAAAATTAAAGTAAATGTATTCTTTAACAATTTCATATGTGTTATTATCCCCCATTCCACATTCTTCAACCACTTTTTCTGGAATCCTCTTTTTCTCATCAGGTTCCTCTCCAACTCTCATGCCTCTCTCCCTTATCCTCCCCACTTTCTTAAAATAACTCACTGAGTTTAATTAGGGCTGATTTCATGTTCAAGGGTGTTGAGTTGTTTACTATCCTGGGCAACTTGCCAGAAGCCACACCCTAAAACAAAGGGACCATCCTCCAGCAGCCATTAATTGCCAATGGCTGAGCTGGTTCCTTGGTGTCAACATCTTCTGCTGCTGGTTACAATCTACAATTATACATCTAGTCCTTGGTGGTCCAACTTACTGTTCCTGAAGTGCCAGTGTTTGCAAGAGGCAATGATTCTCAGCAGTTTCTACTGAGCTCAGGGGCCACTCGTGGCTGGGCACCACTGCTCCTGTTTGCTTCCCCAGAGAGGTCTCACCAGGCTCCAGAAGTTCATTTACAGTTATTGTCTCTTGTAGGAGTAGACACAATTAAGAACACACAGAGACATGCAGATTTGAACACACACATGCACACACATGCATACATACACACATATACACACATATGTACACATACACACATGCACACACATGCATACATACACATACATACATGCTCACACACATCTGTTTTCTTTTACTGAGTCTCATGGAAGAGGTTCTTATTCTACCATCTTATCTGAAAATCAGTATGATTTTTCTTCAGATTGGACAATTTCTATTAATCTATCCTCAAGTTTGTAGCTTATTTTTTTCTTTGCTTCATTCAAATGTGTTGCTGAGGCCATCCACTGACAATTTCATTTAGTTGATTCTAATTTTTGGCTCTAGAATTTCCACTGGGGTCTCCTTTTGTGCTTACTGTTTCTTTACTGAGGTTCTTACTTGGAGTCATTTCTATCATGTTTTTCTTTTAATTCTTCAAACATGGTCTTGTTTACTTCTTTAAATTTATTTATAACCACAACTTTGATGTTTTTGCTGCCAAGTTCAACATCAAAGTGTCTGTCTGGTGACTGGTTTCCTCATGACTATGACATCACAGTGATTGTTTCTTCTATGTCTTAGAACGATGTGTTGAAAATAGACATAAACAATTATTTTCTCCTTATTTTTACCTGTAAGTTATTTTCCTAGTAACTGATTTAGACTTAATCAGAAGAATCTCTCTCCCAACAATGTGCAACTACACTGAATTAAAGAACGTTTCAATCCCTAAAGGTCCTACCTTCTGTCAGTAGAGCCAGATTAAACACAATTCCACAGGTCAGACATTTGAAGAGTTCACTAGTTGACTTCCCTATGAGCAGACATCCATCATTAGTCAGTCAGAGATGCACAAACATAGGGTCTCTCTATGTAACCCTGACTGTCCTGGAACTTTCTATATAGACCAGGGTGGTCTCAACCTCACAAACACCTACTTGCCCCTGCCTCAGAATGCTGGGACTAAGGGTGTGTGTCACCAAGCCTAGCAAGACCACGCCTTTGGCTAGCAGAGCTATGGCGTCTGTTTCCTACGGTGTCAACTGGCCACTAATGCAGTGATGTTAGTCATGGGTTTTGCTCTCTTTCTAATCAGGTTAGTTCCCTCTGACTATGAAGTTGTTTCCAAAGAAGGTGGGATTGAACGCCCTCTTCTGACATCTAGAGACACTGCACAAATATGGTGCATTTATATAATGAAAGCAAACTACTCATATACATACAATTATTTTTTATTAATTTAAAATTTTTATTTATAAATCTTATAATATTAGCTATGGATCCTGTATCTAAGACAGGTGTGGGAGTGACTTATAGAGCATTGTTGTAGCACTGTTAAAATCTGCTAAAGTTGATGCTAGTGTTAATGACAAGCGTTTTAGATTTATATCGTAAAGACTTCTGATGTTTCTGTTAATGAGCAAGGGCACCAGGGTAGGATGATTTGACTTCCTAATTAGGAGCTACCAGACTGCCAAGAGGCAGTGCAGTCCATTGTCAGTATTTCTCGTTCTCCAGGGATCCTGTCAGCATTCAGGAGTCTCCCTGTTGGCTGACTCATCCCCCCAATAAATGAAAGTGTGCTCCAGTGATTCTGGGCTACCTGGTGGCAAGTTCTTTAATAGCCAACAGGTTTCCCTGGCTCCCAAGTGGTAACAGCTTCCTCCAGTGAGGAAGGAGAACCTGTAGGCCCTGAGTGATAGGAGAGTTCCAGAGAGCTGTTGAGTCTTCTGAGCCAAGGTTCTCAGACTGTAGGCTGACAGCTACCACTCTGGCCTCCGTCGAGGGCTAAGGCCTGCATAGGGTGTGGAACATTGAGGGAGCCCTAGTTGATTCTACAGTTTTTATTGCAGCTGTTCATGCCTGTCAACAGGAAGGGGTTGGGGAAGGAGGCTGCTGAACATCATTGACAGATCATGTCCTTGGCTCCTCGTGGTTTCTCTCCTCTGCCACCAAGTATGCATACTGTCACCTGGGAGAATTGGATTCATTTAACATTTGAATGTGGGAACATAATTCAACCCACAGCAATTGATCTTTTCATCTCTACACTTTCTGTCCACTTCCCTTGCCATTCTTTTTAAATTGTTTCATTATTTCAGTGAGTTCTCTCTTGAAACTATTATTGGATTAGTTTGAAATTTTGGCCATTACATGCTTTCATTTTTAAAAGCACTTTCATATTTTCTGATTTTTTTCCTCAGATAGCTTGATGTATTGTAATATTTCCAATCTTTCTGTAGGTGCAGTAGAATTCTTTTGTCTGCTTCATGAATTATCATTTTTTTCCTCGAGCTCTCTAGCTCTTGTTTTGTATTTGAACTCTTAGATTGGAAGATTTTTCAAATACATAAATAACCTTTGGGTATCTCTTGTTAAAGGACTTTTTCATTATATGTCCTTCTGTAGTAATATATATATATAAAATCTTCACTAGGGCCAGTCTGCTAGGGTAGTTAAGTTAGCTGCAATGGGGAAGAGAAGCAGGAGTCCTTAGTGGCTTAACCATATAACTATTTAGTCAGTTTCAACACATGTTGAATGATTATTGGTGTCAGGCTCTTTATACAGCTATTGTAAATGGAGTTACATTTTAATCCAGATACTTTGCCATGCCAGAAGAGAAAAAAATACATGTGTGCTTTTACCCACAAATAATACACATGAACTTTAATTATATTTCAGGGCCTAAAGCAAACCATATCTACCTATACCTTCAGAGGGAGAAAATGCTATGTTCCTTGGTGTTCACAAATGGGAGATCCAGAAACAAGCCTTGACAAGTTCCATTCTGGGTTCTTCCTTCCTTCCCATTCCGAAACTCCGAACTACTTGTTAAAGGAAGGGAAGTCTTTAACACCCCCCCTTTCTCCCTTCTTCTCTTCCTCTTTCTCCCTGATTAATAGAACATGTTGGCAAAATCAAGTAAAGCTTAAGGCCAGAATGAAAACAAGAGGGTTCTTCCAAAACCATTGAAGAGTAACAAAAGGCCCAGTGTGACATTGTCCAGCCTTTTATATCACCTCAGTGCCTAAGGTCATCGATGTAAAGCTAAGAGAAGAAGCTGTGTGGAACTGAACCATTCAGGATTCCTGGGTAGATGGCAGATTAGAGATGTCCTTTATAATGAGGAGAGAGAAGAGTCAGGGTAGTGGAGAAGAGACTGCATTCTCAGGAGGGAAAAAAGAAATCCACTGGGATTGTAAAAGCAGAGAAACAGAGAGGTGACAGAAGGAAATAACCTGAAACCCCAACCAGCAGCTTCCACCAAGTGCTAAGGCAGGCAGTGCTGGGGACAGTGCTGGAGACAGTAGACTGGTGGTCCTAGCTGCAGGAGAAATCCACAGTTCTTGCAGGCCTAGAAACCTATGCCAGAGTTTGGTCTTTCATTCCTCCGCAGCATGTCCACTCCAGAAAGGAAATCCATTGGATTGCTCATTCTCCCTCCTCTTGTGTCTTAGGGCGCTATGGCCAAGCACCATCTCATGATGGAGCCTTTGGGGACCTGAATACAGACTTGATCACAAGTTAAGGAACCTGGGGACAGTTTTCCACAGAGTCAAGAGACAGTTGAGGGACAGACTCAATGAGGCTTTAAGGCAAAAGGCACTTTTGCCATAGGGACAATGATTGGCTCCCCCCCCCCAATCTGTGGATTACAGCTGACAGCTCTGGTCCATGGCCAATGGAGTGTTCAATTTTTGTACCCTCCCCCACTCACCACATGTCTATTGATGGCCTTGATCTAAAAGTGCTGAGGCTACTAGTTCCCAAGGGTAACTCCCTCAAGTGAAGAACTCAGTGTTCTGTTTCCCTTACTTTCCCACAATATTGAGGGACACTTCTCAGCCTGGCTGTTTGCCACTTCTTGGAGCACAAACTGGAGAGCTGCTGGGGCAAGTAGAAACCTGCCCAACAGTCGAGCTCCAAAGTCCATAGCAACTAGATTCCAGTTCTTGGTGTGCAGAGTTTACAGAGCTAATGCATCCATGCCCTCTTTCCACCTTCCAGACTCTGTCTGCATGCCACAGAGCCACAGATGCAACAGAGATGAACTACAGTAGATCTGTCTATGACCCATTGTGCCCTGGAATATCATGGACTCCAGGATCAGAGAACCTGGAAAGTATCTTCCCCAACCTTGTAGGGTTTGTTGGTTTGTTTGTTTTTGTTTTTTGGTAGGGTCTCAACATGTACCTTGAACTCCCAGATATCTGACTGTCTCTGCATTCTGAATGCTGGGACTAAAAGCATTTGCCACCACTCTCTGCTCTTTTAACTAATTTTCAAGTGTAGTTTTTACTTAGTCTTCTCTTCATAATTGGCTTTATCTATGCATTTTTAAAGGTTTATGATCACATCTTGTCTCTTGATTTTTTTTTTTTGAGACAGGGTTTCTCTGTGTAGCCCTGGCTGTCCTGAAACTCACCCTGTAGACCAGGCTTGCCTTGAACTCAGAAATCTGCCTGCCTCTGCTTCCCAAGTGCTAGGATTAAAGGCGTGTGCTACCACTGACAGGCTTGTCTCTTGTGTTTATCCTTTCTCTTATGTTTCTTTTCCCTTTGTCTTGTTCTTTTTTTACCTGGCTTGTACCTGGCTTTTCTCTTTTCCTTTCTCTGCCTTTGTGGTTTTCCTTTATCATCACCTTTGATAGTGATCAAAAGACCACACTGTGGGTGGGGGAGGGTACAAAAATTGAACACTCTATTGGCCATGGACCAGAGCTGTCAGCTGTACGCCACAGATTGGGGGTGGGCAGGGACACCAACCATTGTTCCCACTGCCAAAGTACCTTTTTTAACTGCATGGTTTATTGTACATTGCTTTCTCCCCATTGGTGGTGTAGTTGCATTCCCAATTGATTTTTCTTGTGTCTAATATCTGGTTTTGGTCTTGTTGGTGTTACTTAAGTTTTGTTTTCTTCTCTCTTAACAGTGTTGGGTGTTGAGCCCTTAGAAGAAAGCAACTCACTAAAATGGCTCCTATGTAAAACCATAGCAGATATCTATTCCAACACATGCCCAGATGACAACACAGAAAATTAAGTAGCATGATATAGTGAGGTAGCAGCAGTTCTCTAAAAGTTCAACATGTGAACTCAGAGACATTGGAATGGTCAGAATGCCACAGAATACAGAAGCCTACTTTTTAACGTCATTGATGGTCTTAAAGAGGATTTGAACAAACAGATAATAAAATAGTTAATTTAAGACTTGATCAAAAAAAGTAAACAGGTTTGCCAAATGTTCAACAGAGAAATGCAGATTCTGGCAAAGTAAATTAAAACAGATAAAAAGAAATGCAACTCTTGGAAAAGAGCACTCCATAAGTCAAGTTAAAACACTCAACAGAAAGACTTAAAAATAGACTAGACCCAGTGGAAGAAGGAATTTTAGGAATGGAAGACAGAGGTAAGGAGTTAGTGCAATTGGAGAGCAGCCAAGAAGGAGAAAACACATCATAATATTCAATACTTGAGGGTTCTAGAACATAGCCAGGAGACAGAACTTGAATATGTGGTTTTGAAAAGGGAGCCAAGATATTGACAAAGGGCTCAGAGAACCCATTCAATGCAAACACAGTGAAATCTATCTATCTATCTATCTATCTATCTATCTATCTATCATCAGTCTATCTATCTATCTATCTATCTATCTATCTATCTATCTATCTATCCATCCATCCATCCGACTATCTATGTTTTTAGAACCCCGAGTAGACGTGGTTCTAAACGAACTTCTCCATGCCGTATTATAGTTAAAACATCCCCAAATGCAAAACCTCTCCATAACATATTATAGTTAAAATGTCTCGAGTGAAGAACCTCTCCATGGTGGATTATAGTTAAAACATCCCCGGGTTCAAAACCTTTCCATGACATATTATAGTTAAAACGTCCCAAGTGCAGAACCTCTCCATGACTGTTATAGTTAACATGTCACGAGTGCAGAACAAAGAATGCCGAACGTGGAAACAGCGAGGCACCAGAAGAAGTAAAATGAAGAAGTGGGATAAGGAAATGATGACAAAAGGAAAAGAATGTGGAGAGGAAGAAAAGAGCTAAAACATAAAATCTAACTACCAACTAAGGGGAAAGTAAAAACTAAAATTAGGTAAAGAGGGGCTAACTACAGTGATGTCCGAGTGGTTGAGAGCATTTGCGGCAATTCCAGAGGATCCACTTGAGTCCTGCAGCTCCAGTGCCAGGGGATCTTGCGCCTTCTTCTGACCTGAGGAAGAACCTACACCTCCACTCCCCCGCCCCCCCAACCCCCACTCCCGGACCCAGATACAGACAGTTACACACAACTAAAAATGAAAATAAATCTTGGGGCTAGAGAGAAGGCTTTTGGATAAGAGCTTGTGCTGCTTCTGCAGACGATCTGTGTTCCTTTTCACTCACTTTACGTTGTTCATGACACCTGCAACTCTGACTTCAGGAGACCTGATACCTCTGCTTCCCTAAGGCACCTGCACTCATGTGTATGTGTATGCACACAAACAACATGAAAACAGATTTTGTAGAAATTAAAAAAAATTCTTTTACAAAATTAGGTCAAGAAGAGGAACAAGCTGTGAGGTGGGTAAACTGTGGACCACCAAGCCAGACAGCCTGAGGACCCCATATGTTGGAAGAAGAAAACTGTTGTCTTCTGACCTCTACATGTATGCTGTGGCATGTGAGTGTACATACACACACACACACACGGCCTAAATAAATCATGATAAATAAGTAAATATTGAGAAAACCCTAAAATTATTAAGGTCAGACTAATAGCAGCTGTCTTAGCTGATACATTAAAGCACAGGAAGTCCCAGGACCATGGGAATAAGCTGCACCGTCACACCGTCTGTCTTAGTTAGGGTTTCCATTGCTGTGAGGAGACACCATGACCAAGGCAACTCTTAAAAAGGAAAACATTTAACTGGCGCTGGCTTACACTTTCAGAGGTTCAGTCCATTATCATCATGGCGGGAAACATTGGTGGCATGCAAGCAGACATGGTGTTAGAAAAGGAGCTAAGATTTCTACATCTTGATCCACAGGTAACAGAAGACTGTGTACCACACTGGGCTTAGCTTGAGCATATACCACCTTAAAGCCTGCCTCCAGAGTGACACACTTCCTCAAACAAGACCACACCCACTTCAACAATGCCACACCTCCTAATATTGCCACTCCTTGGGCCAAGCATTCAAATACATAAGCCTATGGGGGCCATTCTTATTCAAACCACATACCTCCTCATTTCAAATTAGGTTCCTCCTTTCCAGGTAAAAATGAATCACCCATGATGTCTGCTGTTAGAAGTTCTAATCCAGATGCTGGCCTCTGAACTTATACTACTCAGACCTTCAATGGGCCATTGACAAGAACATCAAACAGCTAGAGATTGACATCACTAATCTGAAGAAATCCTTTGTTTGGATGTCTGAAGAGACCTCCAAAAATTGGAAAGGACTTTATCGGGCTTGATTTACTCTTTTACAATAGATAAGACTGTGTACAGCTCTTGACTGTGTACAGCCCTTAAAGAAGAATGTTGCCTTTACATAAACAAGACAGGGATGATTAAAGAGAGCATGAAAAAGGACAGAGAAGGCCCTGAGAAAAGACAGAAAGAGAAAGAAAGAGAAAAATGAGAGCTGGTACAAGAATTGGTTTTCAACCTCTCCATGGTTGTCAACCCTATTTCCTCCCATCTTGGGACCATTAGTTGGATTATTTTTGCTTATTTCTTTTGGTCTCTGG